>NW_016909557.1:335192-385567 GCF_001483705.2 Eufriesea mexicana | reverse complement strand
TATATATATATATATATATATATTTGTATACACATATACGTAGATATATATACATATACGTATAAGATGTAATTAATAATACATTATTGTCACTGACCTTCTTTACTTGAAAATGTTCCGGCCGTAAATTTTCGACGATTTCCTGATCAGGTTTGACGGGTTGCGGTACCGATGATCGGAACCCGTCGAGCACGCCTTTAATTGTAAACTTCTTCATTACGAACCGAAGATAACACCGAAAGGATCACATGTGCAGCAGCAACACAAATTCAAGTCTTCCTAGAGTTCCAAGTCAAAATACGTAGTTTTGAAAAAATGCAGTTAACAAGAAAATCAGGAATTTCTTAATGACAAGAATTTTCGATACGTTCTATTTAAAAGTTTCTTTTTCCGCGGAAAACTACCGATGACATCTTTGCGTATGAATGGCAAGTGTCACTCATCGATATTTCAAGTCTTACGAGACCTCTTCTACATTTTGACAGAATAACGATGACGTCGAAGAGGCACTACAGCACATTTCGATACGTAGTACTTTGTGTAAATATAGACGCACACGTTACCGTAACCGTTTGTCGGCGCGTTTTTACAAACGCTGCGTGACCAGAATTGTTTTCGTAGTTGACAGCAATGCAGTGTTGTTTAATCGTGCCAGGATCAATAACTGGCAACAGGCTCATGTGGACTCTTGCACGACCGCGAACATACTCTGTGCGCAATCGTGAACGAAACATGATGGCAAGTTTTTATGCCAAGATCGTATGATCATTAAGGCAGTTTAGAAATAAAGATAGTTACTTCAGAGATATCGATCTGCTTAAATTAGTTATAAATAATATATTCTAGGCTGGAATCATGAATAATAAATTAAATTTCAATTTATAATTATACATTTTATATTTAACTATTTAATTAAAAATAAAGACTTAAAATGAAATATATATTTTAATTTCTTATATGTAATATCATTCAAATAAATATTAACGACATTTACAAATTTCTTTATTGTTAATTTAATAAATATTTTTTCAAATTTTTTAAATTTATGTCAGTTACAATTAGATGATAAAATTTGGATAATTCATCTTATAATAAGTTGTACCTACGTAAATATATATCAGAATAATAGTGAAAAATTATTGCCATATGAATGAAAAAAAAATGTAATTATTTCTTTTGTATAATAAAATAAATAAAATAGGTTAAGATAATAGTAATATATTGTAAATAGCTCTTAAGACTACCAACCTTATCAGATCCCTAGTATTATAGTATTATATTTTCTAGAACTTTTGTATAAATGTACTTAATATAGAAATATAATATAACTTTGTAATATAGCTTTATTGTCATAATGATAATTATAAACCTTATTTTTGCTTTTTAATAAAAGTGTAGAAATAAATAGAATCGATGTTACAAATAAAATATCATATTCTAATTTCCTGTCCACTTTCGTTTATTTATGTTGAGAAACAAATAAAAATGATAAAATTAACATTACATTGATTCTTATGTATATTATTCATTATTTAAACTTCTTAATTTATGTATGTTTGATACTCACATCTTTTTCTTAATTTTTATATATATATATTACACAAAAAATGCGCTGCAACAAGTGTTTGAAAGCTTATATATCCTAATAAGAAGGTATATCATATAAAAACAATATTTCGTCATTCTATGTATATACATTATAGATACTTATGTTAAAAGTTATATAGTAATCTTATAATTATAGTAAACTGGAAATACAACATATTTTAAATATCATATAATACATAAATTTATTACTATTTCTATCAATTTTACATTTGCAAAAATAAATAAAGTAGAAATTAAATATACACTTTTAAAGTAAAAAAAGATTACTTAAAAATATAATACAATTATGCTATAAAACTATTGTTTAATGTTTATTAAATTAAACTCAAGTAAAAAATGTTGTACTTTAATTGAATCGTTACAAAATATTGTCTAAAAGATTTTTTAATTATACATGCGCATAATAAAAATACATTAAAAATATATTTTTTATATTACTAATATGTGAAATAAAAATGAATGCTTAAACTTCAGAAAGCTCTTCTTATAAATAAGCATTTTTTAATATAATTTGATATATATTGTAATATTTAGTTTGTTTAAATTACGGATTTGATATAATTTATTAAACAAGATTGGATATATTAGATAAATAATTTATAAATTAAAGTAAAATGACATTCATTGATTATAGCATGAATCATTTAAAAGTTGTGTTATTCATTATACACAAATTTTAAAGAAATTACTTAAATATAATACTTTTTAATATTTTTAATATAATATTTAACGATATGATATTTTTTACATTAAATTTATTATTACATTCGACAACAGAGCAGTTACATTAATTCCTTTAATTTTTATTTCATTTTAAATATTAAATAAAAACTTTCAAACAAATATTTTGTGAAAGTTGTTTTTCTAACCTTTATAATTCCAATATAATCAACTTATTCTACTAACAACATGGTTTAATATATAAATATATATTATTTGTATATTGTATCCATTATTAATTCTTAACACAAAATAAAATGAATGTAATGCTTTATTTAATAAAATATTATACAGTTACAATTTCATTTACACATCCATACTGCATATACAGTATTTTGTATTTTACAATGTACGATATTGTTTAATGTATAAATTATATAATATTATCATGTATTTGTATTAATACATGAATAACTTGTTTCTTATGTTTAACTTTCCAAATATGTTACAGTTCTGTATCAGAACCATTTTGTACTTTCTGCAATATGAGGTATTACATATAAAAGGAATAGAATACAGTAAAAGGTAACCTTTAATTTTTATTCTATAGATATTCTAAAGACAGTATATTCGTTATTGTATCAATTAAATTATAATAGTGCATATTTATTAGAATATTTGTCATATATGATATATCCACTGATTAATTTGATGTGTTATAGAATAAAAATATTGTTTCAGGATATTTCTCAGAAAGAACTATATAGGTTAAAACATTTCGGAATGGCACATCCAGGTAATGTAGCATACAAATTTCGTGATCGTTTTCATATAGCAAACGATATATTAAGATGGTTCCCTGGACATATGAATAAAGGTTTGAAACAAATGCAAAACCAATTAAAACATGTAGATTGTATTATAGAAGTTCATGATGCAAGGGTTCCAATTTCTGGACATTATGCAAATTTTAACAGAACATTAATTGGTGTAAAGCCTCATATTTTTATATTAAATAAAATGGATTTGACTGATATGAAATTTAAAAATTCTATAATGGAAACTTTAAATAAAAAGCAGATATCTAATGTATTATTTACCAACTTTAAAAATGTAAAATGTGAAGGTGTTAAACAATTACTGCCTTTAGCAAGAACATTAATAAAGGAGTCAAATCGCTATAACAGATCACAAGAAACTTCATTTCAAATGATGGTTATTGGTGTTCCAAATGTGGGAAAGTCTTCACTTATTAATCGTTTAAGAAATAATAACCTTCATAAAACTAAGGCTGCACCAGTTGGTGCTGTTGCTGGCATTACACGGTCTGTATCAACAAAAATAAAAATATTAGAAAATCCAAATATCTATATCATAGATACACCAGGAATTTTAAGTCCTATAATAGATAATGTATATACTGGTCTAAAATTAGCATTAGTTGGTTGTATGCAAGATCATTTAATAGGACCAGAATTACTAGCAGATTTTTTGTTATTTTGGTTAAATAAACAGAAGCGATTTGAATATGTAGAAAAATTAGGATTGACAAGTCCACATGATAGTATATTATACATTCTTATATATATTGCAGCAAAACTGAAAAAAACTATAAGCGTAAAAAATTATGATGGTAAAACACATGTAAAACCAAATTTAAGATTTGCAGCAACACATTTTCTTACTTTGTTCAGGAATGGAGAATTAGGTTGTTATTGTTTAGATGAAGACATATTATGTTCCCAATAAGATAAAATTTAATTATAAAGTCTATAATAACAACAATGTTACATTTTTCTTCAATATATTAATCTAATCGAAATATATATATTAAAATATTATATTTTAGAATCTATCTATGTAAAATAATCTTAAAAAGTTCGTCTTCACAGTCATAGATAATTAAGAGCAACAATAGTGTCACTATAATTGCATTCTGGTGTACTATTTAAATATATGTTGTAAATCATATTTAATATATTTATAAGTTCAGCTAACAATTATCATAAACACAAAAGATCTCTGAATTTCTAATTTAAAAAAATCTAAGAAATATCCTAATTTTCCTAATCTTCCTAATCTTTCTAATACTTATCTTCATTTGTGAAATGAAATACTTTTTTCTTAATGAGTATTTGAAACTTTATTGAGATTTATTTAAAGATTTCTTTTAATTTCAATATTTAACTTATTTTTGTTACTTTTCTTATATATGTTATATTACGTATAAATCATAATATTTGTATTCTTTTTATATTGTTATATGTCATCATAATAATCCAAATATCTAATCGTAATAATAAAATTCAAAAAAATGTAAACATACAATTATAAAATAATAACAATATATGTATGCGTGTCTGTGCGTGTGCGCACGTTATTGTTAATTTAATAATGATAAATTTAGGAAAATATTTTTATTATTTCAGTGTTGTAACAGTATATCCTCAATAGAAGATTATAATACAACAGAACTTTTATCATATGTATATCCATTATTTGAATATTCTGTTATATAAACAATATAATTCCAATTACAATATTGTATATAAACATACAAAATGTTTATTTCCTTCTGTATTATAAAATCTATTTACAGTAATTGAGTATGAGATTGATATAAGTAGTACATTTTAGGGTAATAACAACACAACAACAATAATAATAATAATATACGATATATTATATATATTATAATTTAATACTACTATAGTAATATAATAATAAGAAATAATAATTTTATGACATAATACTCACAATGTTGTCAAAATAAAAACAAAAAATACTGATAACTGAAAAAAAATGTGACATAATTAATAAACTCAGGGCACAGAGAATGTACAAGAAATTTAACACAAAAATATAATCTTGTAAAATTAACCATTACAGATTTCATTTCTTCAATTTCATTAAAAAGAAAGAGATTCAAATAATATCTCTTTTTCATTTTTTATTTTATCAATGATATCATCCATAAATACATTATATTTATTTTATATTATTCTCCTACTTTTGATATAAGATAGAATTTGGTGCAAACTATTCTATTATGTAAAAATTCTTTTATGTGAACACTTTTGTCTCTCACATAGTTCATATAATGAAGTTCAGTTATAATTAAAATTTTATTGTTAATATCATAAGTTTTAGATATTATAGATCCAATAATAGTATTACAAAGTTGCTTCAAAATACTGTTTTAACTGAGACAAAGTACAATGTATATTTAATTTTTTTAATTAATTTATTTCTATAAAAAATACTTTAAATAAAAATTAATTTTTCTTCTTACATATTTAGACTGTATGCCATGCATTAAAATTAATATAAATTATACATATATTTTTTTAACAAAAGTTTATAAATTTAAATTTTTCAATTTAAATCTTATATTAATTAATTATATTAATCTTACTACGTGACCTATTTAAGATTTTTGGTTCCGTTATATTAACGTTTAGCCCCCCCTCCTTAAACGTACAAAGTCTGTTACTTTCACTTAGTAAACCTGTTGTATCATGATTAAGTTTAAAGTCTTTAACGAAATACACAGTTTAAAAAGATACTTAAAATAAAATTGGCACAAACGAAAACTTATATATCGAAAATTATATAGGAAAACTTAATATACATGTATGTACGTCCTATATATAAATTTTTAAATATTAAGTTTTACCGCTTAGGAAGTAATTAATTTTCCAATTTTTACAAATTAATTTTACAATTATAGCGGCAATGTTTGCAAGGTTGACATTTTATCCAACGCTATTGTATAATGTATTAATGGCAAGAATTTCGTCAAGAAATTGGTACGATAGAATCGATGAAACTGTTATATTAGGTGCTCTACCATTTCGACATATGACCGAACAGGTATCTAATCATATATTATAAACAATTTTTTATAATTTGAGATGCAAAGTTTAAAAAATATAATATCGCATTATACATATTGCATAATTGAAATTTGACAAATTACAATAAAAATTAATTAAGTAAAAATAAAATCGCAATAATTTTAGTTGATAACCAAAGAAAATGTTAAGGGTGTTGTTTCAATGAATGAAGATTATGAACTACAGTTGTTTTCCAATACTGAAAAGGTATATTACATACATATTATCTTACTGTACATATATTAGAACTATAACATTCAAAAGAAGAATCTATTTACATTTTTAAATAGATGTATTAAACAACATGGAAATACATGGTTTCAAATATTTTTCCAGGAATGGCAAAAACATAATATAAAATTTTTACAATTATCTGTAACAGATATATTTCATTCGCCATCCCAAGACAAGCTACAACTTGGTGTACATTTTATTAACAAGTTTAGTGATGTTCAAACTGAATTAAACAGTTCTGATATTGCTGAGGAAACTTGTCATCATAAAAGTGTCTATGTTCATTGTAAAGCAGGAAGAACACGTAGTGCAACATTAGTTGGTTGTTACTTAATCATGGTAAGATAATTTAAAACTGTAAATCAATTTTTTTTTTTAAATTTCATATAGTATCTTTTTAAAGTAAAATGAACTTAACAATTATAATATAAGAATAATCTTTTTTAGAAAAATCAATGGACTCCAGAAAAAGCTGTAGAATATATGCAACAAAAACGGCCTCATATACTATTACATACACAGCAATGGAATGCACTGAGACTTTTTTATAATAATCATGTAAAGAAATAATAAGTTATTTAAACAAACAAGTAATTATTATTAAAATAAGTATATAAAAAGAATGTAAATAAATACAAATATATTTATGAAAAATTTATTTTACTTGCTGGATATGTATAATTTAATAGAACAGACATTTAATTCCTTTTAATGAGCAAAGATATAAGAATTTGAATTCTTTCAATTATTTCATATATTAAATGATGTGTAAAGTTTTTAAAAACTTGCAAATATAAGAACATTCAATTTTTCTATGGATTCCTTATCAAAAATTTCTAAAGTTATTTGCAAACATTTATATTGTTTTCACTTAAAAAATCATTTATAAATATATGTTTATTGCATAGAGTACCATGCATTTACTGTAATATAAACTAGCAGCACTACAAATGTAATGTAATAAATATTGACGTATTTTGGTAAAAAAATACATTTTTGGATTAATAAATATATAAGATTTTAATGTAAAAAATTATTAATTACATTACATTTCATTCGTATTTACAAATAATATCTACAAATAATCTAACAATATATGCATCAATTTTTCATTCATTTATTTAAATCATTTACTGTAAAAATATTTTACATTAATCTTATTAATTAAATGCAGTTTCATCTAGAAGCAACATTTAAATAAATGCTTGAAAAAGTTATTTTCATTAACCCATTTGTATCATGACTTTACTTGAGGCGCCATGTTCAGACATCCGCGATGTTCAACCGACGACTGGCCCATATCACTGCGCGTGGTTGGTCGTATGTTCAGTGAATGACTTCGGAATTCTTCATGGAGTTTATTTAACATGGTACTTTTCGAAACAATTGATACACAATGTTATATCGCAAACATCGCATTTTACATTTTTTTATAAAAAAGGAAAAAATAAAAATTATTTTATAAATAAAATAAAACAAAAATAAAACTTGTTAAGAATATAATTAACTGATGTAGGTGAGATGCTCACAAAAGGAATCAAACGTGATTTGTCGCATACAAAGAATATTTAGCGACTGGTAATGAAAAAAGGTCACAGCTCGCGGATTATTCCACGTTCAGTGATAGGAGACAATCGTGGTTTGCGGATTATTCCATGCTTGGATGCAAATGAGTTAAAAAATGTGAATAACTATAATGTCAAATAGGAACTCTGTACATACTTTTATATTATAAATATTAAAGTATGATTATTATAAATACGTTATTATTGTTATTATAAATATACACTATTAAAAAATAAAAAGTTATTAATAATATAAATAATATAAAATAATATAAAAATGAATAAACCTGTTTATATAGACAATATTTAAATATCTCGCTACATTTTTTCTTGTCCCTTTGTATACCTATAATGAATATATTTAATAATTATACTAAAAAGGAAACAGAATATTTAAAAATATTATTGTTAACCCTTTGCGGTCGAGTGTCGGCAAACAGCCGCCCAAATCTGTTTACAGCTGCGGTGACGTATTATGAAGCAGCTCGCGTACGTTTGTCTTTCTGAATGATAAGATACGCATGATACACTAAACAAATAAATGATGAGAAAATCAAAAGAAACACAATACAAGACAATTAATGAATTTGCAATTTGTACGTTGCTTGGTGGATCAATTAGTTGAAAACTTTCGTGACACCAATCCCAAAAATTCTTCAATTTCTGGAACCGTAAAAAGGCTGAACAGCCTTTCACATATTATTCGGTAAGACGACACAGAAAGGAATAAAGACTGTATAATATTTTTCAAAGATGGAAGAAGAGAATCAAGGTATTATTGTACTACTTAGTCGGCTAAACTGGCTTTGTAGATAGGTGATTGCTTCGAACGATACAATACCATGCACGATTATAAAATGTGTTATACATAAACATAACATAACTAAATATGTTTTTCTTGGATTTTATTAAAAAGTTTACTGTATATTTTCTCTACTATGCGCGTCAATATCTCGTTCACAGTGTAACGCTTGCTCGTTAGACCGCTTCAGCCGCAAAGGGTTAATTTACTGATATTAAAAAACCATGTTTCATTGTATTGTATTAATAAGCTAATATCAAAAACATTTTATAATACTGTATAAATACTAAATAAATCATATATTATCTCCTTGTGTATTATAATTTTTATCATTTAATACATTTAATACATTAGAAAGCAGTTAAGAATGAATTAAATAAGAGAAACTAATTACGGATTGTAATATATATGTATATATGAAATTTTCTTTTTTTTTTACGTCAATTTTTTTCTACATAAAATGTTATAAAAGTAATTAATATGAATATAATTTATTTTTATTAAATTTATTTTAAAGTACTCTTAATTCTACAATCTTAACAATTCATAACCTCAATTACTTGTTTTTATTAGTAAATAAAAATGTATATCTTTATATATTATAATTATTAAAAATATTTATATATTTTTCTGGCTTTATGATGTCCTTGAACAAGCCTACAAAGTCCACTGTTAAACTTTTTAGTGGAACCACCATGATGTACAAAATGAAACCAAGCAACCTTCCTTAGCGTACATCATGTAACACCAATGCTAGCGGCTTGTTAACTTTAAGAGGTCACATCTCGAAAACGATGTAAGCAAAATACATGTTTAAATAATATTGTGGAAAGCTTTTGGCATCAGCTATAAAAATATATAATAGAAAATATAGATTTCCACTATAAAATTTGACATCGATCTTCATAGATTTATTCAAGGACATGTAAAAAAAAATTATATTTAAAATACGAAAATATAGTGAAACTTTGGAGCCTATTTGGCCTCTTCAAAAGCATTTATCATTCATAAAAAGTTGCTCTATGTAAAACTTATACTCCACATGCAAATAAATTTTCATTAAAAGCAAAACTTTTTGGTTAGATGAATTTCCTTGTATGCAAATACTTTTTTTTACTTACTGTAGCTAAATATGTTCTTTATAAATATTAAAATTTTATATTGAAACTAGTCTTCTAAATTTAATCAATACATTTTAATAGTATCTAGATTATTATATGAAAAATACAATATTTACTTTTGCATTTCTTTTATTTGCATTTGAACAATTTCATTTAAATCTTTTAATTTCATCAAACATTCTTCTTTTATAAGATATGGTATTGGTATTTCAGTAGTATTTTTTATTTCACTCTCAATCGTCTTACTAATTGTTTTAAATATTTTATGTATATCATCTCCAGTTTTTAATTTATTTTCTAAATCCAAAATTTTATCCTGTATATTTTTACCTGCTAATTTAGCAGATATTGCAAGTGATCCTACAGTTGCTGTAATATTTATATTTGCTGCTCCTTTTGAGGAATAGTTAAGGAAACAAAAATATCCCAATTCTCCAGTTTTCAATACATGTGTACCACAGCATGCTTCTCTATGTAAGATATATAGGATAAATTATTATTAGGTAAAAAAGATATTAATACTACTTTTGGTATATATATCTATTGTTTCCTAAAAATACTTACGTTGATTTTAAATTTTGAAAATTAATTTCTTTAATTCTAATATCCTTATAAGGATAAATTTCTCCCGGTATTAATGTTACAGATTTTTCTGCTAATAATTCCAAAGCATTCAGTATTTTTGTGGTAACTGGAACATCAGCTCTTATAACATTATTTATAAGTTCTTCAATTTCTTTCAATTGTTTAAGAGAGAGTTTGTCTCCAAATGAATTAAATTGACATTTTAAAATGTGTGGAAGTATAGTAGAAGTGCGTAGATATACTGCTTGAAAAATTTGCTGTATTGCTGCATGTAATAAATGCATTGCAGTATGATGTTGCATTATTTGTATACGAAATTCAGGTTCAATGGAAACCAAACAATTATCTCCAATCTTTAATTGTTCCATCCATTTACTATGCAAATAAATTCTTCTTTCCTATATTTGTATTTTTATAATTAAATATAATATAATTATGATGAAAATTAAAATTAGAACTTACTTCAAATCAGTTTGTAAAAAATTTCCATAATGAATGACATATCCATTAATTTTTTTCACATTAGTTACATTAAAATTCAAACTTTTTATAGAAATGAAACCCTTATCTGATGTTTGGCCATCTTCTAACGAATAACATGATGTTTTATCCAATATAATTCCAATCTCACTTTTACCTAACTCAGCACCGTACTTTCTAATTATATCATTAACAGTTGAAGAGATATTTTTGTTTGCACTTTCATTTGTTTTTTGTGATACTATATTGCCTAAAGCAAATAAATAAATGTATACCTATCATATTATTTAAGTTTCTGTAATAATAAATTAGTACAGGTAAACTAGCAATTAATCCTTACCATTTATAATTAATGCCAGAATTTTACTTTTAGTTTTAGGAAATTCATAATTATTTCCGTTAAGGACATATTTATATTTGAAGCTATCATCAGTTTTAGGTACATTATTTTTTTCTAATGTTTGTAAAGACTTTTTTATAACTGTTAAATCATTTGTTTCAAGGCCAATCCTTGATCGATTTTGAAGATTTTTTAGTTCTTTTTGTAAAGCTATTTCATCAAAATACAAAGATTCAATTTTTGCTAGTTCATGTATTGTTTCTATGCTTAAACCATAGGTATCATACAGTTTAAAAGCAATACTTCCTGATAATACCTTAGTTACTTTTCTACAAAATTAATAGTAAATTCAATAAAATAGGTTTGATCAATTCAACAAAAGTTAGAGTATTTACAAAATAAGTGCATTTTTCGCCTGTTTTTTCTTTTGTTTTCATATTGTGGATTATATTTTGTGGAAAATGAAAAGGATGAGAATAATGACAGAAAAATTTTATGTTGAGCATAAGCGTAATTTCAGAAACATAAAAGGTTTTTGACCAGTTTTAGAAATATGGGACATCAGATAATCTGAAAATTCTCACCTTTTTTTATATTTTTTGAATTTATTGGGAACCTCAAGAAATGGTTTAAACTATCTGTTTTATCAACTACAATTTGGTAGCTACCTCAAGATGAAAATAGTTCTTATATGTATTTAGGTGTTTTCCTATTCATCTATATATGTTTAAAACTACAATGTATATGTAAAAATCATTGGAATGAAATTTTAAGTCTTTTTATGATTTTCAGGATTACATTATCAAAATAGTAACAGTTTTTTATTCAAATAAAGAATTCCTTATGTCTGCCACTAAACACTATTTTAATTTTTCACTACTATTCCACCCTTATATAAATATTATATTTATTTTATCATCCTCAATTTTGTTCAAAGAATTAACAAATTTTAAATTGTCATAAAATTATTAACATTGAATTTCTAGAATTTAATATTTCTTTATTAATAAAGCATTACTTTATTTAAAAAATTTTAATAGAACATATTCATGAATATAGTACAAACTTTTTCCTACTATTCTTTAACAATTTTATCAAACAGTTAGTAGTAAAAAAATTAATTATTGGTAGAATTTGTGATACATATTATTTGGTTATACAAGCATATTTTATCTACAATTGAATGTAGGACTTTATTGTGTGAACAATTATTTTGTTTACTCGTGAAAAATGCATCTAACAAATTTATTTATATGATAATAAAACAACTATTTCCAAAATAGCACATTGTAATACTTCATATGAAGCACCAAAGCACAGATATACATATATATTGATTACACTTTGACTTACAGATCATTAAGCGAATTCTGAAGGTACTTATATCCATCTTTAAGTCCTGGAGCCAACTTGTCAGTAATTAATTTTAATTGCGGGTATATTTCAATAATTTGTCTCCACTGTTTGCCAGAAGTATGCTGTAATTTTTTATATAATTCTTCTTCAAATTCTATAATTTTTTGCACCTAAATATAATCATATTATATGATAAATTGTAAAATATTGTATCATATATAAATGAATTATAAAATGTTATATCGCTTTTATTATAACTTTTATGTGTTTTCAACCTTTTTTAGGTTGTATTGTAATTCTGGATAAACATCACCTAAACTTTCTACTACAATATATGATAGTTCATTAAGAATTCTTTGTTTTTTAAACACATTTTGACCTACATCAATCGATCTTCTTATTATTTTCCTAAGTTTATTGCTACAAATATAAAATCATGGTTATATAGCATCAGTGTTGTATACATTTATATAAATAATAATATATTACTTATAATTATTATATAATTACAACAATTTACCTTTGTTCTGGTACCATTCCATCTGTTAATGCTATAGTAATCATTCTACTATGATCTGCCAATATTCTATATCCATTATCAAGTCCATCTTTATCATCACAAAATTTACCTTCATATTTTGGTACTTTTGTATATTTTTGAATAGCTTCAAAAAATGGTTGAAAAATATCTGTATCATAATTGGATTGTGTCCCTTGTAATACTGCAACTAATCTTTCAAATCCCATGCCTGTATCAACATAATGTTTGGGTAGAGATACCATTGTGCCATTTGGTAAACTAATATAAAATTCCAAAGACAATAAAAATATTAATATTCTACCCCATGTCAAAACGTTAACTTCAAAGTTTAATGATAATAATTTTTTGTATTATTTCATCACATACCGTTCATATTGTATAAAAACTATGTTCCATAATTCTGTAAGGTCTGTAAAACCTTTATTAACTTGTATCCACCGATTTTTTAATTGCTTTGTATGATCTATATGTATTTCTGTACAAGGACCACATGGACCCGAATTACCCATTTCCCAAAAATTATTTTCTAATCCAAATGGGAGAACTTTATCTTTTTTAACACCAATACTTAACCAAATATCTTTACATTCTAAATCTGGCATTAATTCTAATTTTTCATCTCCACCAAAATATGTTACATATAAAAATTCTTCATTAATACCATAATGTTTTGTTAATAAATTCCAAGCATAATGACAAGCTTCTTTCTATAAATATAAATATTTTATACAAAGTACTCTGATTTAATAAGATTTAAATTAAAAATTTAAAATGGTAAAGTATATTAAAATATTTTTTAAGCTGTACCTTAAAATAACTTCCAAAGGACCAGTTTCCCAACATTTCAAAAAATGTGTGATGATAACTATCATTTCCAACTATACTGAGATCATTATGTTTTCCACTAATTCTTATACATTTCTGTGAATTTGTAACTTTCATTGCAGGTGGATCATAATAATTTAAGAAAATCCCTTTAAACTAAAGAACAAAATTAATACTCATATAAATAATTCACATAAAATACTAAAATTTATAAACAAAATTTATGACAAATTTATTCAGTATAATACCAAAATTAGAAAACATACTTGATTCATGCCAGCATTAATGAATGCAATTGTATGATCATTAAACGAAAGAACAGGGCTTGATCGAATAAATGTATGCCCCAAATCATTTTTAAAATAATCCAAAAATTCATTTCTGATTAACTTTGCACTCTTTTGTACTGTGGGTAACGTAGAAGAACTATACATTCGTGTTAATAAAATATAATTCATGTTTTTTTTATTTTAAATATTATCAACAATATTTGGTTAAATTGGTTAATCTATCGTTTTAAGTATTTTTAATTTAATTATTTAACATTCGTTTGATATAACATATAAATTGTTTTTTTCTCATTTTATTTGTATTTAATATCAGTTAATTATAACCTTTTAATCTTTTATATAATAAACACCATAATAACAGAAGAATTTTCTCAAATTATATTATATTACATAAATTTTTCATAATTATTCTACAATAAGTATTTACAATACTAAAAAAAATAATTTATTAAAGTTCATTAAAATTGCACTATACAATTTTTAAGTTCTTTACGTTAAATGAACTAAAAGGGTCTTGACGTACTTAACATACTTAAAATTAATGTACAAGTTTAATATATATATTAATCTGTTCTTTCAATCACTTATTTTTTTTTAATATAAATTTTTATTTTTAAACCATAGTTTAAGAGATTAAATATTAAATATTTATATTTTTCCCAAAAAAATATTATTCATGGAAACATACCTTATGCACAATCTAGTGATTTTGTCGTTGTATGAAGTAAGAGTGGTAATATATAACAGAGAGCATTGCTTGCCGTCAAAAGTGTTCAAGGTGGAAATCGTTGACGCCATTTCGTATCTCGTTTCGCTGATAGCGTCACGAAAGTTTTATCCCTTTTTACTTTAATTTAATTTCGCCAAAACGTCGCAGCCACATGTAAGTAATAATGTAATATTCCAATAAGATATTTGGTGATCAAAAATATCTTCGGGAAAATTGCAACTTGAGTGGTGAAGAGATTCGCATATCGTCAGTTACTAGGGCACGCCAAGGGCCGGTTGTTTTTAGATATCTCTTTTTCTTTATTATAGGGTCGTATTTCAATTATATGTTTTTAAAATTTGATCTATAATATATTATTTCATATTATTACTGTTTTCCTTTCCATTGATAAAATCGGATAACTTTCGTGGCCTTGAACAACATATAAGCGTCTTTTACGTTTACCGGAAAGGGATGCCACAAATTTTCAAATTTCATTTAATTTCTTTTTTCAGCTACTTGAAATTAACAAAATTTTAACGAATTAATCATATTTTTCAATTTATTTAAAAAAATATAAAATTGTTTTATTTGCATTTTAAGACACCTGTTCTCACATGATAATAAATTGTGTAATAACGATCATGTAAGTTTTATGCATTCTGTTTAATATTCTTGGAATGTAGTTTCTCCATTTCAGGAAATTTCAAGGAAATGTTAAGGCTTACATGTAACCATTTCTTCCAAAGGTACTAATTTTTAAAGCATATATAAGGACTTATAAATGTTTATAATTTGCTTCTTTCATGACACTGGTTGTTTTTATATTATTTTCTATGTTATTTAATGTTAGTAACATTAAATTCAAACAAAACACATATATACAATTTAATAAAGTTAAGTGTATTAAAAAAATTGTAATTTTAAAATCAAAATGATCAATTCTTTTATATATTAAATTACACATGTTTAGTAATACTTAGTAATGAAATCATAAATTCTATTTTATAAATATAATTTTTATAGAAAAGTAAAACTATATAATTTATTAATTGCTCATTTTGGTATGTTTTACATTTCATACGAAGAGTATTATTTTTATTGCACTAATATTTAAAATGGTTCAAACTATAATTTTAAGAAAATTGTAACTTTTTTTTAGAAAATTTTATAAAAAATATTGAATTTTTATAATAAATAATATCGGAATCAATGTAGTTAATATATTATTGTATATATTAGAATATAGTGTTGTTTATAATACATAATTACAGCAAAAACTTTCATTTAAAATGTAACTTTTCTTATCATGCTATGAAAATTATCTAACTTTTAAATGTACTTGTTTTAAAACCTTGGTACAAAATGTATAATAAGGTACACAAAAATGTATATAATAGACGTAATCAATAATAATAGATATAAATGATTGCAAAATATTATTATTTTACAGACCATAGAAATATTATAATCATACGTATTAAAATGCAATCATTTAATAGTGAAACAATAATAAACACAAGGTAGTAATTAATTGCACTATTTTTTTATTTTCAGAAAATGGTTTCATCTAACCAACCGGTAAGAACAATGCTAATAGTAAATTGTTTTCCATTTTGTATTATTTGATGGCCTCATTGTTTATTTTTCATGTATAATATTACTTTTTTTAAATAAATGATTAATATAAGTTGAATGGCACAATTTGTTTATAGGTACGTAAGGTATTGTGTTTTTGTAAATTTTTTTATATATTTTATTAAAAACTTTTATAACTTATCATTTATAATTAATATGTAAATTTTTGTAAGATTAGATATCAGTATTTATTAATTATTATGTATAAGCTCAATGATATCACATTATCATTATCATATGATTTTTGTAATAATAGCAAAATTTTGAGCGAGATAAAATCTCAAACAGACACCATACTTTCTGCAAACAGTGGTATGGTCGATTTTAGAGGTACAAAATAAATGTAACATTTTCTTTAATAATTGGTATTTATAAATGCATGTATTATAATTATATAGAAAAACACAATGAATAAGAATTATTAACTGTATGTTTCAATTTTCCAGAGAAAGACAAAAATATTTGTGGGTCGGTTACCAGAAAATTGTCGCAGCGATGAGTTGCGACAATTATTTTTACGTTTTGGTGAGGTAACGGAATGCGATGTCATGAATCGGTATGGGTTTGTCCACATGGCACGTGAGGAAGATGCAGCTGCAGCGATCAAAGCTCTTCACAATTCCATCTTTAAAGGGGCTACAATCAATGTGGAACAGTCTACAGGCAAATCGCGTAGTAGCGGAGGAGGACGCAGGGATGGAGACAGAAGAGGTGGACCAATGAGAGGTGGTAGGGGAGGACGAGACGGTGGTAGAGACGCTCGTCCTGGACCATACAATGATAGAAGAGGTTAGCAAATTTTAATATTCTACTTTGATACCACTATTTTCTCATTGCTTATAATTTTGTATATCATTTGTAATACAGAAAATTTGTTATTTAGAAATAAAATTAATATGTAAAACTTTCCATGAGAATGGTTACGATGGATCTGCTGCAGGTGGCGTCGCAACGGGGTACACCGATTACAATCGTGGCGCTGGAGACTTTAGTGGACGTGGAGCAGACTTCGGGACTGGATACACTGATCGTGGAGCATATGGTCAAAACGTGGGAAGCGCAGCGATGGGTTACACTTCTACGGCACCTGGGATGGGAGGAGGATATGGACCAGCAACTGGAGCTGTTGGAGGATATGGACCGACTGGAACAGCCGATTATGGTCGAACTGACTACAGCCGCGCTGCAGATTTTGGAGCTAGAACAGATTACGGTAATCATGGTGGTAGATGTTTTATTTAGCCAGGATAATGTAATGTTCATTATTAATCCTTTGTATTTAAATGTAATTTTTTAATTTTAAGCAAAGGTTTAAAACATTTTAAAAGATTTAAGTTACTCATAATTTGTCAGGAATTTTGATATTCATAATTTATTTAAATTGTAAATCAAATATGAAATTACTTTTCAATTATCAGTTTTCAATGAATATATACTTTTAAGTAGTTGAAAATATATATTATTCATACAAAAATTTTTTGTTTATAAATGAAAATGAAATAGTTACATTGTATAATAATAATAATAATAATAATAATAACATATTAATTATTTATAATGTATATTTCTTCATAAATTTATAATTTATTTTATTCTGTGGATTGAAAATAAATAAAAAGATAATTAAGTAATAAAATAAAATAACATATGTATTATATGTACATATGTATATTATATAAAGCTTATTTTATAAATATAATTTTTACATCTATGACTATACAAAAGGTTGTACCATGAATATTGTATTGTTAGGTTTTATGCTTCAGATATCAAAGTAAAATGCTTAAAATAAGGTTGCATGTAACCATCTGAAACATTGTAGTTAATCCAGAGCTATCTGTGAATGCTTAATATTCATTAAATGTAATAGGTTTAGCCAGGCAGTAATAAGAATTATTATTGTTCTAATCTAAAATGTATGTATCTTGCAGTAGTTGGAGGTGGAATGACAGGAGACTTTAATCGTGGTGCACCAGGCCCAATGGATTATGGACGTACAGATAATTTTGGTGCAAATCGTACAGTTGATTATACAGCTAGAAATGATTATGATCGAGCTGCAACTGGGCCTATGAGAAATGGTGGTGGTGCAGTTGCCACTACTGGATATGGGACAACAGGGTACACAGATGTAGGATATGATGAAAGTCACTGGTAATATATTTCATTTCTTTTACAGCGTTAAAGTTAATTTTATTATTTAGTATTAATCAATTAGTGTATTGATAGATTGGTAATTATATTTTTTCCGATATAATTCAATAAATTCTATAATAATAACATTTAACATTCTAAATCTGATATTACAGATTTGAATTAACAGTTATTAATAAAACTGATATTTTTTTCTGTAAATTTTTATCAGTAGTGTATGTGATTTAAAGATGTAGAGAAACGTTTTTAACATTTAAAATGTTTGTATAAATGTTAACAATTTAAGAAAAGTATACACTGTAGAAGAATCTACCTTTTACAGCATTTTGAAATATTTTAGCATAACAATTATGAATTGAAACTTTATTTTTATTCTAACCTGTAATGCTTATACTAATTTTATACTTGCAAGTGCATTATATGATCAATTAATTATGCTTGAGCAAAATTTTGGTGCATTATACAGGATAGAGTGAAAATAAGTTAACATATTCCAATTGTGTATGACAGGGGTTATCCGGGCGGGCCTGGGGATATGATGGGTGGGCCCGGGGGGGTAAGTCAGGGAGCTTCAATGGCCTATGACAGGAGGGATGGTCCCCCTGTTAATGATATACCTCCATTTAACAGGCCAATAAGTACTGGACCCAGCTACAGCACTGGGGCACCTAGTTACAGTACTGGTCCTGGACCACAAGCAGACATGTTTAGTAGAAGACCTGGCAGTGCCGTCCCTAGTGGTGGATATCCACCTGTTGGTGGAGGGTAAGTAAAAATATTGTATTTATTTTATTGTTTAAGACATGAATACGTAGATACAAATTTTGTTATATCATAGAAAATAATTTTGTAGGAAAAACATTTTCAGTTCACAAAACAAATGATCATTAAATAAAGGAATACATTTTTTACCATTTTCTACTATCCTTTACTTGGTTGACATATAGTTTTCAAGTATCTTGTATTTATAAAATCGTACATAACTTGAAAAATGGTGTGATTTTTCATGTAAAGATAAAAAGTGTGGATTAACATTCTTTATTTTCCTTTTTTATTTTCCTTTTTATATATATATATATATATAATTTTGAATATTTGTCAGATATATAAATAACTAAATTCGATTTTTTATCATATTATTTTGTTTTTTTATTTTTCACATTCATTGCGAATGTTTATTTATCTTTATTTGATCCTTTTAATACAACTTTAGAAGTAGGTATGTACCTAAAGGTTTTAAAAGTCTCAAAAATGTAATGGACCATTATAATTCGCAATGTATTTTCAACGTGGATTTGAGTTTAAGAAATCTATAATTTTGCTTATAAATAGACAGATTTTTTGTTATATTGAAATACAACAAATTCTCTGATAGGAATAGAATTTTTTTTTCATAATGTCTATAGTACAGTAGTATACAGTTCAATTTAACTAAATTTGAAAGCCAGCAATTAATTTCTCACGTGCAGAGTAGTGTATTTTTTCTAGGTATCAATTCGAGCATTGTCTGATAAAGAAAAGAAAAAAGATAACGTGAGGAAGTGAAATAGATAAAATAAAACGAGCAAGAATGATCGAAATTTGATACTTTAAAAGAATGCTACTGGAAAGATGATTATGCAATAAAGAAAATTTTTTTTCTAATTTTTATATTATTTTTAGAAAAATGGTACCAGTGCAAGTTCAAACTCGACCTAAATTAAACTAATTTTAATTATAGTAATTAACTTAATGTAGATAACAAAATGATACATAATAACATAATAAAATAGTCTAATTTATATGATGTTTAGATTTGTTCTAATTGGAAGAGTCCCGGAAGAATGATTTAGGGATAAACTTAATCGTTTGAATTGTATTTCTATATTTTCATCATTTATTTTTACGATATCTCACTGAAACATTATACAATTTATTATAGAATCACATATATTGAAATTAACGAATTTAAACTTCCTTTGAAAGTAGAATGGAGATATAATAAGAGTCCTAATTTCCTAGAAAAAAAAATTATTATTATTATTCACAAATTTAAAAAATCATGTTTAAAAAAAGCAATATTACATAAAATATTAAATTTTAAACTTTATTAAGGATATTCGATCATTTCATCTTTGCATAATAAGTATACCATAAATCATTTCTTTATGTTTTTCATACTATTTATATTTGAAAGGTTTAATGTAACTTATTTTCTAAGACTTACAGAAATAAATGAACACAAGTTCATTTTATTTTTGAAATGACCTGATTAAAAAAATGTGAGGAGTTAAATTTATAAAATATAGTAACATGATACTGTATTACATGTTTTAAATCACCTTTCATGAGTTAGTTATTGATTATGTCTTGGTACACCATATTATTGATAATACTTTAAGTTAAATCATATTAAAAGGATAAAATCAGACTGTACAAGTTTGAAAAAATCATAACATCTGATTTGATATATAAAGAAATACAGATCAATAGTAATAATATCTAAAGTACTATACCAGTATTAATACTGTAACATATTATTTGGTTATTTTTTTACAACATGCATTGTCTAACTCATGTGTGTTCAATATATGTATTGAATTTTCATTATTTATATTTGTTATAAAGTAATTTAACAAGAGTATATATGTTATTTTTTATAATATATCATGAGAAAAAAGACATTACAATTGAAGTTGATGAATTAATCACAATATAAATTTGAATATATAGTATAAATAATATTATCGTTATTTACACTCCAATTTTAGTATACTCCTAGGCTTCATAAGAGACGACTTGTATTCACAAGGAAATGTAACTTACGTTTGAGTTTATTCAAATATTTTCATATTAATTGTATGATTGTCATATATAAGTTCAGTAGAAAACATTACATTTAAATGTCTCAAGAACAATGCATTTTTGGGAAAAAAGTTAAACAAATTTTTTTGGTTTTAAGGGGGGAATATAATTGTTATACTTACTCTTATTTGTGGAGTGTTTTCAAGGTTATTTGTAAGTCATAAGTGTATGTATATGTGCGTGCGTGTTTGTATATTCTAATAAATTAATCTAAATAAAAAATAAAAATGCACTTAAAGCATCTATTTTTCATGACAACAATTAAATCATAGAAAAATGTATCTTCTGGCATCAATTCTTTTCTTTAAAATTCTTTTTTATCTCTAATTAAACTTGAGATATAACTTGTAATAAGACTGATAGTTCTTTATAGAGTGATGCATTTAAATCAACTTATTCGGATATTTTTGAAACTTTTGTTGATATTAAAATAATGTCTTAAATAGAAGTTACGTACAAGAAGTAGGTAATCTAATGTAGGTTTTTTCTATATGGACATATAG
The DNA here is from genome assembly GCF_001483705.2 of Eufriesea mexicana. NCBI lineage: Eukaryota > Metazoa > Arthropoda > Insecta > Hymenoptera > Apidae > Eufriesea > Eufriesea mexicana. Next base: position 363,416 of record NW_016909557.1, on the reverse strand, counting down.
ACGACATATAAAGGCCAACTTTCTTGTCTTAAGTAAAAACATATATTTTTTAATACAATAATTGGTACAGCTTTAATATTAATTTCAATATTAAATAGTGATATTATAATATTATAAAATCAAGTTGGAATTCAAAAGTATCTGCTTTATTTATACACAATTTAGCTTTTTTCTTTTTTTTGTTTTTTAAAGAATATGAAATTATACTAATTATTATATTAAAAAATGTATAATTTCATTTAAGAACATAAAGTTGGTTTCCATATGGCCCCTTTGTGTCCATATAGGAAAAACTAATATTAGATTGTATGCTTTCTAAAACTTCTTAATTTTTGTCTGCATCATTTTTAAGTATCGTTGATAATTTTGAACATATACAAATGGGTCACCCTATAGGTGCCAAAAGTATAACCACATATTTCACATATTTCACATTGACGTTATAACATTAGACATTTATTTGTATTTATCATGCATGTTGGTGATTTATAAATCACATAATGATTTGTAAACCAACGAAGTTAACTAGCACATTTAAAATATTATTTAAAATGAAAAATGTTATGTACACTTATGAGTTTATATGTTTTTGTTTTCACAAATATGACAAATAATCAAATACATTCAAACAATTTAACTTTCATTTATAATTATTCATTAAAAATTGTTTAATATTGATATATTGTATTGATATTTATACATTTTGTTTAAAGTGATTATCTCGTGTTTCTATGCATACAAGTAAATTTACTATTTGCATAACTCTATTGATCATATAGTTTTAATATCAGCAAGACCATTTTTAATGTTTTCTATTTAAATATGTCTTTAATTTCATGCAGTTAGCACAGAAAAATCTAAAGATGAAAAATCCACTAAAATAATATTTTACTGTTATTACTAAAATATAAACATCGCAGAGACGAAAACTTAGTCCTAATCAGAATGGGGATAAATGGGTTTCTATTTTAATAGTGCAGCCAAATTGACTCACTTTTTGTTTACAGAGTTCCCTGTATATGGACCACTAACATTCAAGAGATTAAGGATAGTGATTATATAGTACAATAAAGGAATTTTCTAAAATATGTCAAAAATATTTACCCAATGAAATAAAAGTAGTTCTTCACTAACATCTAAGCAGTTATTGGTGTAATCTTACATAAGTGATACAGTAATAAGTGATAAATTTATTGGGAACGTAATTACAATAAAAATGATTATTTTTATATTAGGAAGCTACTTTTAAATAAAAAGCTACTTTATTATAAAATTTGTAACAGTTAAGTCATCAGTCTTTTATTGTGCTCACAACGCAAGTTCAACTTTGTCATGTTTCAATTTATCTTGATTTTTACCAGTATTTAGTGTATGTTACCAATAATGTATTATTACAGTAAATTAAATGTATGCCAAAAGAACGATTAAAATTAGAACTATTTCATGCCATAGAGATTTTTGTGTGTTTTTTATGACATAAATAAATCAATGAAAACTTGTTTTATAACACATTATGCATAATATGTTAACATAATTGATTTTTTTGAATATTTTAATATTACGATTCAATATTTTGAAGCCAATCAAAATATTGAAATCTAAAATTTAAATATATTACAGAGAATAAATCGTTAAATGTGTAAATAGTTTATCAAGACATAAAATATTATTATTTTATATTCAAATTCAATGTATCACAATTTACAGAGTACATATCATATTTTAACCAGGCGATAAAATACATTACAATACAATCCTGAAATATCACTTACATTGTTTATACTATATTAACTTCATATTTAATTATCAAATCTCCACTTATTATTTATTTTGGAAAATTCTAACGACGAAATGCTCTCACATTTTTAAACTATTTATTTTGGTAAAAACAGTTTTATATGCATAGCAAAAAATTAAAATAGGTTGGAAGATGACAAGATTATCATATGAATCACAAAACTCAGATGAGTTTGTTAATCAGAATTGAACATCACTGTGACTTTCATACAGTGAGTGTAGAAAATATTCATATAGTAAGTAATTACCACCAAGATGTGGAATAGTAGTGTTTGTTAAACAATATTCAATAAGTTTTCAAATGATCAAAAAAATTATTTTGTATTCAAAATTCTAGAAGATACAAGAAAACATATTTATTGTATAATATCAAATTACAAATTTTTATATTTTTTTATGTATAAACAACAAATGTAAGTAATTGAAATCATAAAAAGATAGTTTTTTTTACGGTATTTATTTATTGTAATATTATAAGAGTTATTGTAAATATTGAAAAGGTTAAAATATAGGCTAAAATATTTAGTTTTCTAAGAATTAGTTAGATTTAGTTTCACTATATTAAATTTTCTATTAAGTTATAAGTGTTTAATGTTGATAAATGCAAAATTGACTATATTCCATGAAACATATTTAGAATTTTGATTTTTATATATTCTTCAATAATAAATAACATATTTCTATTCTTTATATTTTAAATTTAAGTTTAAGTTTTAAATTTTGTATCAATTAATTTTTCTTTTTTCTGTCTTCTGTACATATTCGGTACGTTATTAATGATACATATTTTTTCCTGTTTTTGATTAATTTTCTCAGACTCTAATTGCTGTTCAGTATTTTTCATCTCATACATAATAAGTTTAATCTCTTTTTTTCCTTTTACACTTGGAGTTATATCAATGCTTATGTACACTTTGATTAGCTGGCTTTATTTTAATAGTCATATAAGTCATTGCTATTTAATGCAGTTTCTCAATTATTTTTCTACAGTTTCTCACTTATTTTTTCACAAATCTCTTCTTTTCAAGGTTTTCATTTCATTACGAAAACTTTATACTGTTTTTTCATGTTTAAAATAAAAATATAAGGCTTGTTTGTCTATTAGCTTGTTGTTAGTTTATTTTAAAGTTTGGTATTAACATTTACAACAGAAAAATTCTAGAAAAATTTTGGGGTAATTATCGTCTGTTTTATAAAAATGTCAATTGAAAGAATTTATTGTACTTTTTACAGTTTTTTCTGCTTGAATTGTTTTTTAGAGATCAAAAAAGTTAAAATTTGTTGGAGTGAAGTAGCTTTTCATTATAATTTTGGTATTTTTTGTGTTATTATCGTTGCCTGTGATTTTGTTATTATAGAAGTACAATAAAACGTTTTTTCAATTCACTTACAAAATAGTATTAGTTTGCAGTTCTTATATTATTGCATTTTTTATATCATTGTTAATATAAATCAACATTGATACCTGTATTTAAATATAATATATAAATGTATTTGATATCAATAATTTATCAACTATTCCATGCATGTTTCACCATATATACAATATCACACATTATCTTTTATTTTTTAATTCTTTTTTCTAGTCTTTATTATACAAAACCTACTTTCTTGTCTGCTATGATAATTATTAGACAGATATTTTATAAAATGAAACAAATAGGCAGAACATAATAGACTTTTCATTGACAATTTATGTGATAGCCATATTTGATCCATCTTTATGAAAAAGGTTTGCTGATGTTGAAACATAACGTTATAAATAGCTGATTCTGGATTTCTTTTTCGATTAATTTTGTTATATTAGAAAATCATTTGTTATATTCGAAAACATCGTTTGGTGCTCTGCATACTATTTTCAAGATTGAAGTATTTAATAGGAAACTTTGTAATTTACTAATGACAAGTATAAACGGTCGCGATGCCTTAATTAAATGTAAGATGAATGTTGTTTATCTGTATCTGTTGAGCTGTGACTGAATTAACCCTTGTGATTGTATAATTAGCAATAAGCTGATGAAAAATATCTTATTTCAGTCTTCTTTAGATTCTAGATTTTAATTATCTATTATTAACAAGCATAGAATTGCATCCTTTTTGTTTCATCATATAAATTATCTCTTTATATAACTTCTAATGAGAACATTTATATAAATCTTGTATTTATAAATTACATGGTGTATTTTCAATAGTTTTATCACATTCCCCTAAGAATGTGCGAGCTGCATGTTGACAATTCCTAATCTATTTAGGCTAAAATTGATGCAACAGTCTAATAAAAGTATAGATTTTCCAATAAGAAAGTAACTAACCAATAGTATATTTGCTTCTATAGCATAACACTTGATCATTTGTAAAAATCTTTGTGCAAGTCATCTGAAAAATTTTCGTATAAATTTCGCCAGCGTGTTCTGGTATTAAAAATAGAATGAAAATACCATGGTATCGGAGATTCAAAAATACTTTTGGTATGCACCAAGTCCTTAAACAGTGCGTCTATTTTCTAAAACAATTTAGTCATTAGTATGTTACATGCATGGACGAGCTTGATGCAAAGTTGAGAAGTCGATACGATTACTAAAAGCCAGAAGTGAATCTGTTGCGAAATCAAAGAGCTCTGATGATGGAATTACATTTAGATGGCTTATTTAAAGCGAAATCAGGAAGTTTTTAATAATAAAATTATGTGTGGATAGCATATGCGATTGAACTTGATATCAAAGCAGAGAATTCCTCATGAAGGAATCACGCGTGGATGGATCTGTTATCGAAAGGAACAGCTTCTGATGATAGAATTAATGAATCTAGTATGAAACCAGGGAATCATAAAAAATAAAAACTTCTGAACCACAAACCTGTTGCGAGATTTGGATGCCGCAAGAGAATTTAGTTATACCTTGTAACTCTTTCGGAGTCGGCGACTTTCTTAGTCAGACGAAATAGCAACTCGAGATGATTTTGCTCATAAAATGGTTTTATACACAAATTAAAAATATCAGATTTTAATACTTTATCTATATTCACCCGTTCAAAAATATAATTTTGGATTATCAAGTTTTGTATTTCCTTTTTCGTATTATAGTTCGTGTAACGTTCGCCAAGATGCATCTTTGGCGTATCCGGACATGTATCGCAGTAGTAGGTTGTTTCCTATTTTTCACCTGATTTGTTCCGACAAGAACAAACATTACAGTCTCCCTTTTTATGCCTGTTAGAATCGCATAGAAGTTGTACATTCAACCGAATTTCATCAAAAGTGAAGGTCCATATCCGAGTTCAATTTCGCCTTGTCGAAAATCTCTTAACTAGTTGACTAAAATTTTTATAAGTTTTAAGTAGCTAAGTGGCTGTTCGTTTTTCTGCTTTTTTACTAATTTATGGCAAATACAGAAATTAATTAAACAGATCTCTAGTCCCACAAAAAATAACTTGCGCCATCATTTCAATGACTTCCTCATAGAGCAATACATTGAGGCATCCTGAACCCGGATTGGTTTTCCATTGACAGACTGAGTACCATGACGGATAATATTTTTCACAGTACTAGTCTCTGGATTATCTCACATTTGTTAATAATGTGAGGATCTCGTCTGGTTTTCACACCTCATCTAACAACTCCTTTTTATTTGTTAATATTGTTCAGGTCAAATGTCAACGAAATGTAACAAATTAAATCAAATCTAAACAAATTAGTCACAGCTGATGGAACTCAAATGATAAAATCATATAGTTCAACTATATATAATTGTAAGGATTGTCTGATGGAACGAAGAGTTTTAAAAATTATTTTATTCGACTTTGTTAGAGAAACTGAATTGTTGATTGCAATAAGTCAGTCATGTTGCAAGTATGTGTGTATCACAGTAAATGAGTGTACATTACTGATATTTATTTGCTACTCGATGTTGATGCATTGCGATCTTGATACAAGATAAGAACAGTAATATATGTGAAATAGAAATTTTGTAGCAAAGGAGATTTTAGCTCGATTTCATTAAATAAAAACCGATTCGTCATTCCTCTATAACGTCATACTTAAAACGTTATTACCATCATACTTCGACTGTAATAAAAAGAAAAAATCTCTGTATAATCAACATGATTGAGATATGTGTAAACTGCATAGAAATAGTATAACGGCACAAATATGAAAAAAAATGCCATGTGAGAATTGCAATGTAAACTGTACAATGCTTAAACACATTCCAACATGAAAGTATAGAATAATATATTCAGGGACGTTTCTACGTTTCATTTTCCAGTCAGGTAGGAAACAAGAAAATTGATCATTTTTAATAGTCTATAAAAATAATAAACAATATTCTATAGCGTAGGAACAATTTTTTTGTTTTATTATATCTGAAGAACGGATATCTTTTTTTATAAACAGTATTTTCGAATTTTACAGGTCTGAAGCAGAACATCTTAAACTTTTTTAATCGCGGCTTCTTTTGCTGACAAAAATTGTTTGCTATCTTTGGTACTCATGCGCGCGCGCGCGCATTTATTACGAATAGTAATAAATGTAGTTATAAAGAAGACATTGACAAAAGAAATTTAATTTTAAACATTTATTTGCTAAGTATATTTATAATTTTGATACTTATTAGTACTTATTAGGGGAGAAACAAATTTATAGTTGCCAAAGTTTTCGCGACCTTGCAAAAGCTCTGATCTATAAAGGATGGCAACGTTAAATAATAAACGATTTTTATTGAAGAAATTTCATGACAGAAAATAAATAAATTATAAAATTACATACACTAAAAGTACTAACTTAGAGAATTTTTCTTTTCTTTTTTCTCTTTTTTTTTTAATTTATTCAAATTTTTTTTTATTTTTAATTTATTTCATAAATATAACTGTAGTTTGAGAAATCAAGTACAGGTGAATTGGAAAATGGTATTCGCTCTATTGATTTACACTATCTTAGTAATAGTACCTCATCGTTTCAGTTGACAAGTTTTGTCACGTGAGTCGCACCACTATATACATGCGTTCAGGCCAGTATGGTACTTTCTTTCCTTTAATTCAAATTATGCATTTAAGATTTGTTAAGCTAAAATTTTTTTGTCAGTTTATCTTAAACGTTATATATATATATATATGATATATATTATAATATGCTTCATAAACAAGATTATTAGCCATTATAACATGAAGTACATACAATCGGCGCAACGTAAACAAAAAGTCATCGTAGAATTGATCTAGAAGGGGCTTTAATCATTTTATTGTTCATAAATATTTTTCAGCGTATGTATTTTATAATATATAATTAATATAATTATAATGTAGTTATTATAATAACCATAATTTTTGTTTCAGCTATACCGAAGGGTACGACAGACCAGACGCATATGGTCCCCCTCGTGGTGGTGGACGGTAAGTCTTATTGTTATTATTACTATTTAACATATTACACTTATTACACCAATGCGATTTTCAAAGTGACACCGATCACACAGCGTTAAAGAGCGATGTTAACTTATGCGAATGATCGTTCATTGTTCAGGCGACCACGCTCTTTTTGCGCAACGTCATTCGGTTTGATTAAACACTGGTCTCAGTGTGCTCACGTTTTTATGCGAATCGGAATAGGTTAAACATTTTCTGTAAAAGTATAAGGTGTGACACTTAGCGCGAGAATATAAATATTTCTTGATCATAGAAATCGTATATTTGTGCACTGGAAGGCACAAGAATGATTTCTATTGTCGATGAAATATGGAAAAAATCATTCTGCGACTTTTCTAATGTTGAGTGTAAAAGAGAACAGAGGTAGTTACACATTTTCTTTAAACAATATATAACATACTTATTAACTATTATCTATCAATTCAATAATTCTACGATAGTTCAATATCTTGTCTTTAAATACACATACGGTAATGCACATGCGCACGCGGTTAAATATTTCTTCACGTGATATCTCTTTGACAAAATACAAATATTTTATGTGAAATGGATAGTTGGTTTTCACTAATGAAATAAAGAATTCGAACTTCAAAGAAATGCAGACATTTCAAAATTTGCCATTCAATCTAAAGCATATTAGGTATTTAAGTATTTGAACGTTTGATATATATAATAATTGAACGTAGAGATAAATTTAAATAATATAAAATGCAAATATGCGAATGGGAATTAGAACAAATAATTACATTAATTTATATTATTGTACTTTAACTTACTTATGTACGTTCAAATAATATAAATGTAAACTCAAACCACTTGGCTAAATCAAATTTTTTCAAGATTGTCCAAATAATCAAATTATTTGATATATTATTTGCTTTCATTCATTTTGAACTTCAAGTGTTTTGACTTTAACTCTGGATTTATAATTACAAATAAATAGCAAAATTCTAAATTTCCAAATCAAATTTTTATCGGGGAAAAAGGAAAGTGTATTATGAAAAGCATATATAAAATAGTAAATTAATCTACATGTCATTTACAAATAATGAGAAAATTGTTTTTACATACATACATGCTTTTTACATCATACAAAGTATACTTGTTTTGTGTTGGCTTTAATAGGGAACATGAAACACCGATGACCATAGATTTTTGTTCTTGCTATTGTATATGTTGTAGATACTGTTGAACTTATGTTATATTCTTTTATTTTACATATTTTGGCCTAATATGCTTAAAAATAATTTACATTTATATAATTTTATTTTGTTTTATAGTAGTATTAATAGCAACAGCAACAGTAATAGTAGTAGTAGTAGTATAGTGGAAGTAGTAGTGGTAGTAGTGTAGTAATAGTAGTAGTTGCAGTTGTATTGATAATAATTTTAATTAATATTTATTTTCATATTAAATATTAAAAAGTTCGATATAAATATTTCGAGTGGTATTTTTTATTTATTTATTTTTTTTCATTGTGTCTACTATTCTTAGACAATGACAATAATTTGAATAGTGTGAAAACGTTTTCAGAGACAACGTTCTTATTCTGAACTATCCATGTTCCTTGATTTGTATTTTTTTTATAATTTTTTTGTTTAAGTATACTCGAATATACCAACTGTGATATGATTTACTATAACGTAAAGTCTATATTTTTATTTCGTATGTAATATTTCTTAATAATAAGATTTCTTTAGTATATTTTAGTAGAAGAAAATCACACTACGAGATACGATTAATTGTTTAGTATTATCTGTTCTTAGAATTAACAATATATATTTAATACGTTATAAATTGGTTAATTTATTGTGAAATAGAAATATTACAGTTTTGACTTTTAACGTAATGTAAATTGCGACAACACATTTACGTTTGATAATATTTTATTCGATATTTGTCACATCGTGTTTCATTTTTTAATAAAAATTTATTTCACTCGCTTTGAACTTCTTTTATTTGTTTACTTTCATAACTGTTAGTAATTGCTGCCAACAATAATAAAGAAAGTCAAAAGTAGAATGTACGTCAAGAGATATCATTGAACTAGTTAACACGTGTCTATAAGCTTTCTTACTTTAGGCTAGTATTATTATATTCATCGTTATATTTAAAATTACATATATACCATCATTCTACGAAGAAAAATATTTGAATTGTCCGAAACCTCGCAAGGACTTAAATATATCAATAAGAATTTCTCGTTAATTCGGAAATCGTTTCTCCCTTTATATGCGCATGGCAACAAATTTAAATACGTCCGTCGCGTCTAGCTGATTGCGCTGCCCTCTACCGGACGTTCCGCGTAGCAGACGCGTTCGAAGCTCCACGTGGCACCTTTTATTTACGTTACACTATATTTGTTATTCTTGAAAGTATAAACGTCGAAGGAAAACCAAAGAAAACCAAGGAAAAGAGATCGCACCAACTGCAATTATGAAAAATAAAAGACTCAATATTCCGAATACGTATATAATTACAGATACAATAGGTTCTCAAGTACGTATTGCTTTTTCTTTGCTCAAAGCGATTCTCATTTTCGTTCAATTTTCGCGTAGAAAAAGAAAAACTAATCTTACACTCGTATTTCGTAGTTGATTAGAAAATATCATTCCTACCTAATGCTACCTCTCTTCTCTTATGTACTCTGCGGTAAAAGTCCGCGAATTTAGCGTGTACGTGATTCGAAATATTTGCGATTAATCCGAACGAGAGTTCAGTAGATGCTGGCAAATGAACCGTAATGCGTTACGACACACTGCGCCGTTAAACGACATGTATTCCGGAGATGCATGCCATCGGTCTCTCCGTGCCTCGAAACCGCACCGGCTTTCATTTTTTTCAAAGAACGTCGTTCCACGAAAGATGCGTATCACGTTTCTACATGACTAGTAGACAACCCGGGATTGGTTGTTTACGAATATTGCGTTGCGTTCTTTTGCTCTTGCGCCTTTATAATCTTGTCAAGATTATTCCAAGTGGTCGAGCAGGTAGCAGAAAATTTTCAACGATCATTTAGAAATTTTGTTTTGGAATGCTCGAACACATACTTGAGAAGTCTTCACGAACGTTTGAACCGTCGTCGATACGCTTTTGCGACAATATACATATGGCGAGAAACGCCTAGGTGTGGCGATAAAGCAGCTTTGAACATGTGACAACTTATCAGACCTGAGCGTAATCGGTGTTCCTCTTACGTAGTTCTACAGTACACCATGTATCTTAACGGCTACGTTGTAAATATCCCATTTTTTCAAACGATAGCTTCTAACGAAATTTTCATATGCAACGCACGAACGTAGAATATGAGAGTCACCCAACGTTTATCAGTTAACGAAGTCATTAGTATATTTAGCCTTCCTTTCTGTGCACTATAGTTTACCAAACTTTTGATGTTCTTCTTATCGTTAAAAAGCCCGCTAATTTTAACGTACGTTAACGCGATTTAAATTCTTGACAGAGCGACACGTATCTTGACCTTTCTAGATGCATTTTCCAAATGAGATAAACATATAGCAACTGCTTAATTTTTTGTATGTCACACGGTTGTGATAGTTACAGACAAAATATTTCTTTTTCGATATTATCGGGAACAAATGACGACCAAATTTTTACACGTTGTACCGTTCAAAATTATTATATATATATTATATATAATAAAACGTTATTCCCATTTTTATTCAGAAAAGTTAGTATCGACTTTTGGGGGGAGGGGAAGGAGTAATTATTTAGATTTGGGGATACCTTATCGATTTTTATAGTATCGAAGCACATGGTCAACCTTTCCTAAACAAGACAAAAATTTGTACCTGTTTAATAGGAAATTACAAAGGATCAAATTGAAGTAATTTCGATGATTTTGAAGTTTGGCTCGCGTAAACCAAAATATTTAGTTATCCCATAAGTTCATGCTGTTTTTCACTTTTCTATTTAAAATTATTTTTCAAACATACCTTTAAATATTAAGAATAAATGTAGTCACCCTTTCGTTCTACAACTTGTTCTCATTTTATTGGTAAAGGCGTTATCTCGTCGCTATAAAATTTCTTTGGCTTTTGATCAAAGTATCACTTTTTATCGTGTGTCCGTATTGCCATATTCTTTTCTTGCCAAAAAATGTAAAGAACGAAATAGGTGGTAATCCAATGGGTCAATAACCGGAGAATAAGACGTGTTAGAGTTTCCCAGTCGTATTCGTATAATTATTTTGGAAACATTTTTAAACATGCGATCTGACGTTATCGCGATGAAAGATCACATACTCTCGATTTCTAACTCAATTTTCTAACTAAGCACAGTAAATGTCGACAATAATTTTCTCATCATACGAAAAGGGAGAACCTTACGAGGGTGTAAACCCGGGTTTGCACAACTCGCGATGGTTCTCGTGCACACCAATTTCGTTTCTTTTGGGGATCATTATATCAAATCCACTGTTTATCCACGTTTCGAAAAAGGGTCTTTTTTATTAAGTGCATGCAATTTTCGACCGTGTTTCCTTTTTGGAACTCGTCCAACGTCAGTTGTCGAAAATGAAATCACGTTTCTATTCGTGATTTCACGCGTAAAATGTAAAATATTTATGATTCTTTGATTTTTTTCTCTAGAAAGTCTTGTTTCGACTGAACAGAACCTTGACACCTTTGTTATTCTACCCGTTTATCACCTTACGTTTAGAAAACCCAGTGTTGTCAACGGAAAAAGACGATAAAAGCTGAGCTAACAGCTGAGCAATATTTACAATTTTTAATTAAAAACCTTCGTTTCCTACTAAAATTACTTGTTGCGTGAATTTTGGGACACCTAATATAAATAGCACAATGGCACGTACTTATGGGACGTCCAATTTCAATTTAACGTACCTACCCAATTGGTCAATCACGTTTGGTCGGATTAATATTCCAATGCTGATTTTGACTATCGAAAACATTTCACTGCCGATACGAAAGTTAAATCGTAATATTTCGATTTCAGTAAAATTGTTGAGGTATCCTCCGATCTAGATAATCACCGTTATTTTCTTTTCGATAATTTATCTTTGTTATATATTCGACAATTCCATTATTCTTCTTGTACATACTCCTTCGGAGACGTAAATATCAAGCAGTGTCTTTATTTCCGTTCATACTCGAGTAACGGTTAGGAATAAAAGATAGCTTGCTATTAAGTTAAGATGGAAAAGTGGATGAATTATAGAAAAGGACGAGAAAGAGAAGCATCGTGAAACGAGTGCAAAGAATCGGCGCGTATTTTACCCAGGTCTGGTAGTTGTATGTTATCCGGCAAATGTGTGTTACATGCGTTGCGAGGAGACCCGATGAATAAAATCAGGTATATCCATACGCGTGGTGTGATATTTGTTATTTAAAAAAAGAAAAGAAAAAAAAGAAAAGAATAAAAGTAAAAAATAATAGAAAACGTTTGACAGTGTAGACGCGACACTGTCGTCGTGGAAGAACGAGAAGGTATTTCGAGTAGAACGTATTCGCGCATACCAGTGTTACATCTTATACTTTCCAGCTTGTTACGCCGCAAGGCGATGAAGAAATTAATACTGCGATTTTTCATTTTTTGACCTTTTAGCTTCCCAGGTCCGGCAGACGCAATGCCACCGAGGTACTAAAAGCGTACTAAAGCGAGTACACTAAGCGCATGCGAAAGGCTCCCTTAAAAAATGCCTCTTTAGTGGTGGTCATTCGCTTACGGAATCGAATACCTAGGAACTGCCCTGCGTCCGACATACAGAGTCCATACCATTACATACGATACTATGTATAATGATATAGATACGATATAGATCTAACGTTTAACACACTAACTTAAGGTACGGTAAGAATAAGAAGCAAATCAATGAGCAACATAGTGAATGAATAATGAAACATGCAGCCACGATCATTTGAAGAGAAAAAAAGAAAAAAGAACAAAAAAAAAGAAAGAAGAAGATCGAATTCCTGATCGAAGTGAATGTTGTAATGTGGAATCAAGGAATTTTATATGTCGTTCATTTTTTCCAGCAGATAGTGGATATATTCTTTTTGTGCGATTTGTGTTCGTAGTTTTTTCCTCATATTTCCCATATTTTCTCTCTCGTAGTGTGGTACAGCCCGACTATAAACGGTGTGGGTTGAATTATCTTTTATCTATCTTAAGTCACATGATAATTACATATTAGTAGGATAGATGATTTCGTTATAAGTTTGTAATATTTAGCATCAACAAGATGGTGACTTAGGCTATTAAATAAAAAAAAAATGCTGTATAATCTTTTTTTACACGTAAGAACTTGGATAATGTTTTAAATGTTCATTAAATAAAGCAAAGAAACGTGTTTGCAGAAGTTGTCAATGTACCTCAACGGAATGAAAAATAAAATTCAAACGTATATGTCTTTAAGCCTCTTAGCTTGAATATTCTCAAGTACATTCTCCTCGCTACAATTTCGCTTAATTACTCGCTGATTCTCTGTCTCTCGAACTTACACGAAGTAATTATTCAAGATTTTATGTTTTTACCTTCCACTATTCACTATACACTTTTATTTGTGCTTTTCAAGTGAGCTTCTTCGCTAAACTTTTTTCTCCTCTTCGTTGAAACATGCGACAAGCTGACTATGTGGGGTGTTAAAAGGAGATCATCGAAGAAATTTATACGCAAGATCAGCCGAAACGTCATTTACTCTTGTCATCGTCGGCTCTCTCGTTTCTCGTTCTCCGGCGAAGCAACTAGGTATTAGCGCGCGTTCATAATACGTGGTACACATGATCATTATTAGAATGACGTTTTGCATTACGAAATATCCCCCTTTCTCCTCTCTCACTCTTTCTCTCTCTCGCTCTTTCTCTCTCTCTTTCTTTCTCTTTCTCTCTCCTCTCTGAGACATTGAAATTACTCTTGATGCAATTGAACGTTACCAAATTAATATATTTTACATTTTTAGCATGCAAAACTAAATGCGGATACATATTTCGAATCGAGATCGTGCGTTTATAGTATTCTTATCGTTACAGAGATAATAAATACTGTACTTATCATTAGAAAAATTAGCTTTGAAAAGATTCGCGAGTACGTCGCAACTGTTGGAACTTGATCGAGTTTCATTGTTCATATTTTCGAAACCGATAATTAATATTTCAAAAGGTTCCTTTATAGGTGGAAGGACAAATGCTCCAAAATTCGATAATATTATTTTTTCCTCTTAACGTAAAAAAAAAAAAAAAAAAAAAAAAAAAAGAAAGAAAAGTCACAATCGGTTCGTTGGTTTTATCGAAATAAAGAATGTTGTATATTATCGTATTCTCACGAAGATATTGTAAACATGCTGATCTCGATCGTTAACGATAAGGTACAGGCATCTTTGAAAATGCTAAAAATATTTCCACTGGGAACGTGATATTTTAAGAAACGTTAAACTGTTGTTAAACCTCGTGAGAACACACGAAAAGAAAATGAAAATGCAGAACGTCATTTAAAATTTGATGGAATCTACATGACTTGTACTTAGACAGCGTAATCTTGAATTGTGCGACGATTCGCGCGTAAACACAGCGCACTCTAATCTCCTGGTGGCATATCAACGTCAGATTATTGAAGAGACGATATCAAGTCGCTTACCTATGCGTGTGGCCTATAGATGCGACTCTGGTGAATAATGCAAGCTTCGATATGCGGATAACGTGCTACAAATTGCGTTTGCGCTCAAAGCTGGCGGTGCTTTGAATTTAAACAGAAGGTATGTTCAACGCGTTAAAAAAAAAAAAAAAAGAAAAAAGTAACGGAAAACAGAATGCGCTTATTGCGCGCATTGTGTCTATTATCGGTTGTTGTTGCGACGCTGAAAATTGACGGTAAAATACTACGTAGAAAATGTTCCTGCAGTCGTCGATTGTGAATAATATACCGTTGCGAAGATGCTGCGATGGCGAATGCTTTTTAGCATTTAATACGCGTTAATTCTAATTCCATCTCTTAGGACATCATCGATTATCTTTTTTATTTATACGAATCATATGCTCTCGCAGGTGGCACGAGTCAAATTTATTTTATTCCGATCGTCGAGACATTCGCGTTTGAAATCGTGATCCGTGAACGAAAACAGACCGCCGAGATATTTCCATAAAGTCGCCATTTTTCCGCAGCGCTTCCCCGCGATTCAGTTCATTTCCAGCGGTTCCGAGACACGTCTTTCTTAACAATCGTCATACATATACAAATAGATAGTATTGCTTGCTGTTACGTTATTCTCGCGAGTACGCGTAAGCATTCTTTTGTTAAGTTAAATCCATTATCAGCATAACGTTTTTATAGTTACCTTAGTTTTCACCCTAGTTCGCTTTGATTGACTCGATTATTTGTCACTATTCGGCGCAACCTTTCGGCTAATTTATTCATTTTACGAAGAGGAGTAAGCGATGTGTTTAGAAAAAAAAAAAGAAAAAAGAAATTGCACAGAAATTAATCGCAATAAAGATTTGACGAGACCATTTGACATTTAGAACGGGATGTATCGGGATGGAATTAGGACTAAATTAATGCGAATACTGTTTTTACCTGAACGAATCATATATCAAAGTATACAAAATTTGACTTAACTTAAGATTTTATGACAATATGTATGCTCATATTTATGCGAGTTTGAAAAATGTTCTATGCATCAAATAATACGATTTTTTTGATAGATTACAAGCGGGATGACGAGACACTGGACAATGAGATGAACTCAGATTGGTGGTATGAGTCCTAATAATATGAAGAAGTCCTTCCTCTACTCAGATCCATGGATTTATTCTGTCAACGAAAAATACTTGCAGCAACTTTAAAACAAAGAAGACAAAGCGACAACGGAAGAGAAAAAGAATTTCTGTTTCGGCAACGTGTATTAAACATGTAAGATGTAACGATTAAACGCGTCATTTCTAAAGGCTATTATTTTTATAGCAAGTTTTGCGATTTCATTTTAATCGAATCAATAACTTTCCTATATTAATAATATCTTATATGCGAATCATATAAACGGAAAAAGTTATTTTTTACATATTTAAATTCTATTTTTTATATAAATTGCCTGTTTAAAACTAATTACCTTTTATTAAGGAAATTATTTCTAATGAGAATGAAAATTACTAAAAACGAGCTTATTGGATAAAAATATCATTCGATGAAATAAAATCTTATTTAAATTACAAAATATATCAATTTTTTCTAGCATAATTGTAATTTTTCCAAGATTGATGTATTTCGTTATGTGTATGCTTCGCTTGCGATTGTTCGAATAAACAAATTCTAAGTGGAAAATTTTTTCCTATATCTTTCATTTATAGATTTTTATATGCGTTAACAAATGCCACTTTTCTGCCATTTAGTGCCTCTGCAAAAAATCTACCTCGCTCTCGTCGAAGGTACATATCCATAATATTAAAAAATATCTTTTAGACGAGATTCAGATCAGAATGTAATCTTAAACAACGAAGATAAACAAAAATTTCTTTTTTTATTCAATATTCTATTTTATTTTGGTATCGATTTATTTATGTACAGAACTAGTTCTTTTATTACACAAATATAATTAAATAATACAACGTTATACGTATTGCAACATACAGAACATAATAAGCTTATGCGATAACGAGATTAAATAAATTGCTGTAATTTTTGAACTGGCTATAAAAGGAAATAATAGATTTGCGAAAAATATTTATATCATTCGTGTAATTCTTGCACAACGTGTTGAAATCCCACAATCGATGTTTACAAACTCACGTACCAGAAAATGATAACTAAAAGTAGGTTAATTCTCTATCTAATTCTCTATAGTATCATACCTGTGGAAAGAACAAAAGTCGGGTTTTATTTTAAGTACGCATATTATCAGTTCGCAATTGTGATTGGTAATAATGATTATCCACATTTGCATCTCTTTTAATGTTAGCTAGTTTCATCTAATTTTTATATCATGCTAACATATTACAATATTACATAAATTGAAATAAATTAATTGATACAAATTAGTAATCGAGTAATCGAGTATGTTTTTGTACAGAAACAATCACATGAAACAAGATATGAATATGTTGACACGCGTACAGTATTTCGATATACGTGTACCACCTGGTATATTCAGAATAAATCGGATTATTTCTTTAGGGCATAACGAGATGAAAAGTATTCTGTTTTTCTCGTACTCGTGTTTTGGTACTCATGCAAAGTAAAGGGAACTTTATAGTCTTAATTTTCTTATAAATATAAATATCAAGGTAATTCAAGTCAGAATTTATATATTTCACCGTTCGATTTCGTTTTGTCATATATGTGATTCAAAGTGATTACAACCTTGATTAAAATTTCTCTGCATTTTTTATTCCTTCTCCATCTGAAATCCTATGTTGCAAAGAGCACACGTTCTAAACCTATATCCTTTTCCAAATTTAAGAACGGAATTCAATTCTTTAGAACTGTAATAAAATTAATATCTTAATATTGATAATCTAAAAAAAACTCTTTATCTAAAAGAAATATTTTTATTTAAAAATTATATGTATTTCCCAGTGGTATTCTACGTCTACCTTTCTACCATAGAAAAGTTTTCATACATAGTACGTTTATCCACATTTTAAGGCAAAAATCATATTCCCAATGAAATAATTTATCCAGGGAAAACGTAATTTGTATTGGCATCTAGTTTCTATGCAACTAGAGTCTTTTCTATTTGTATTAAAACATGTAATATGTACATCCGAAGCACAGTCAAAACTATCAATTTATAATTTGCATTTAGTTACTAATATGAAGTACCGTATTACGTTTATGCGTTACATGATTTAGTAACGAACTCTGTTACATTAAAAATATTTTTCTAAGTTATTACAGGAATGCAATTTTGATATCATGAATAAATTTTTATTTCATTTTTCACCTATAACATCGAATAACAAAATGATATAGTTTTATATATTAGTTTATAAAAGATATAAAGATAATCCTGATTTTTTATTAAACAAAACTTTTTCTCAAGATGCTTAAAATTGAAATATGGTTTTTGTCAAGTCATCGAAAGATGTTCCAATGTTAACAAATATTACATCTTAATTTATTTTATATTCTTTAAGTTCATTAGCCACGCGTAAACTTTAATCTGTAATTCAGAAATATGTTCTCTAAAAATTAAAAAAATCGAAAAATAAATTTACTAGTAGGATATATTTAAATGTAAAGAAAATTTGAATATACGAAAGAAATATATTAAGCCAAGGGAGATAATTAGTTTGATAAAAAAAAGTAATTGAAGTCGACGAATATTTGCATTTACCAACATAGCAAATATGGTTTAAGTACATACTTTAAAATTTGATATATCTTTATCTAAGCTTCATTTTTTAAATAAAATACAAATTACAGGATTACATCATTATTTTTCTCCATGACTGGGCAACCGTGTTCTAAATAATTTAATCTGATGTTCAGAGTTTGAGAAATATTTGGTCCAACTTTTAAATGTTTACATTAAAAATCACATACAGAATTTCGTTTTTAATTACCCCCCATCTTCTGTTAAAAATTTTTTGTTTTAGAAAAATTTGAAATTTGACAGGTAATCAGGTAAATACGTTGTTAACTAAAACTAAAATAGCATTTTTCTACAATTACTTATTTATTACTGGATCAATTTTATGCGTTAATTCTTGTGCGAAGGTTATTCCATTTATTTCTATCTAACCTAAAAATTCAGATTTTAACGAAGGTTTGTGTATGCATAAAGCATAACGAGTTTCACTTGAAGTAATTTATTTATCAGCACAAAATGACATTAACAGGGATTATCACGGATTAAAGTTTAAACAATTTTTTTATTTCTTGAACGAGATCTTACAGAGAGAAATTTTTACTGTAAAGTGCACTTGTGATTGGTAATAGCACTAAAAATTAAACATATTTTATTTGAAAAACTTCGCTCTCGCACCACTATACAATTACATTTAATAAAATCGAGATCGGATTGTAAATTCGAGTGATGATTTCACCTACGTGAAGTGATATCTGTGAATAAAAAATGATTGATCCACGTGTAATTCGTTATGCCTCGTGTACACGTATATTTCTATTAAAATCGGAATTTTTAAGTATTCTCTCAAAATACATATATTGTTCGAATATTTTTGTGAGCTACTGTATATCTTACTAAAAAATAAATTATATTAATATATGTCGTATTTATATAATATTTTACATTATCAAGTATTGATTTGGAATATTAAATAATGTTGTAATTTTATAATACGATTGTAAAGAACTTCGTTATTTTTGAAAAAGTAGTCTACAGATGCAGAGAGGTTTTGTTAGGGCATACATTTTGTAAATTTAATAATAAGCAACGTATTTGCGAGACAAAACATGCAATTGCCAAATAGTTCAATGAGGGCGCTCGCGTATAGACAACACTACATATAGTCGATGATTGACATTAGAAACATGTAAACATAAACTGGGTCTACCTTAGATTGAATAAATACTTCTTAAAATTGATGGAAGAAGAAAACTTTTGTATTGACTTTGATATTAAACTTAGATATTAAAGTATTAAATTATTTTAATGTAATTTAATAAAGTAATTTAATAAAGTAAAACTGATTTAATCCTAGGAAAATATATTTACCTCTAAAAATGATATCCATTAGTAGTTAGTAAAGTTGAATGTAAACAGAAATATAAAAATGTTTATAAACTTAAAATGATATTATAAACGAATATTTAATATAATAATTGATTTTTTATTATTTACATATTACCTACATTACAAATGGCTCTAAAATTAAGTTTGGACAAAATAGTCACTGTTTTAACAAATATAATTCTTACACTGTACTCTTAGCATTTCATAGTGTATATAAAATATAAATACTATATATATATATACCATACAGTGCTGGACTATAAATATATATATATATATATATATATATATATATATATGTATACGTATATGTATATGTATATGTAATAATGCTTGGTAAATGGAAAAAGTCAGAAGTCAGCGTTATATTGTAACTGCATAGGTTACCTATTTTTCTTCGGAAACTGATTCAAACTGCCAGATAAAGAAAGACAAAAAATATAACGAGAGAAAGCAAGATAAATATTGTGTATCGAATAGTGACAGTTGAAATCTGATACTTTAATGAGACATTATCATTAGAAAAATTTAATTTTTTACAATTTTTGTTATTTTTGTGTAAAAATGGTATTAATACATTGTTGGGCGTCTTTCAAATAAAATAAGTGCAAATATGATATAAAGAAATATTAATTATATTAATTAACGTAATTTCAGCAATAAAATAGTTGATTTATGTGCCTTTGTCATCTCTTTGTACTATATCTATCTTCTTTCCCTTGGTTTTACCGATCCTCCCTCTTTGTCAACTGTATCACATATGCAATAGGTTTCACTGATTCTGAGTTCAAAACATCGAGTAGTGGAAAAAGAGTGAGGATGCTCCTTTACAATTTAACCAAGCAGATTGCATTACAATGTAACCCAGTATTAGTGTATGCTATTATAATTATTACATACACCTGAATACAGTAACCTTTCATACTTTAACAAAGGGTATTATAAAGATTACTATATTCAATTCAAAATTTATATAAATTACAATTATTCAAAATTATATACTAGTATAAATGTATGCGTGTTTATAATGTATTTATTATAAACATTCAGGTTCAGGTTTAACTTCACCTGTGTGCTTGAGGACTAAGTATGCCACATCCATAACTAATCCATTAACATCATCTACATTTTCACATTCTGCATATATTCGTACTATATCTTCAGTTCCTGATGGTCTACAAATAAAAATTTAAATTATATAATTGTTATAAATCTTATTAACACTATGTCGACCGGTGGCTCCACATTGGTGCCATATGCAAATTATTGAGCAAGCTCCGGTGGCTCCACGTTGGTGCCATTCGGAAATTATCGCGTAAGCGCCAATGGATCTATTGTAGTATTCAAAATTGTAGAACGAAAGCTAATATTGCGTGTTCTGTTTAACTAACAGAACGAGTAGTAAATTACAGACGTAGCAACTTTATGTTTTCATAAAAGCCTATGCCCTTCGACAATAGCAAACGGAAGAGAAGACACAATTATACGTGATGAGTGCGTGGACATCTTGTCTGATGTTCCATTCGAATTTGAGGATTGTGAGGAACTAGGAGACATTACGTCTTCAGAAAAAGAAAATGGGGTAACATCTTCGGATGAATCTGAAATACATAGACGAAGAATTCGGCGAACACTACCGTTGCCAAGTGATGCGGAAGAATCAGACGAAGATAAGAGTAGAGAGTGGTCAGATTTTGATTTACCAAGAAACAATAATGCATTCGAAGGATCTTCGGGTCCTAACGTATTTCCTAGAGATGCACAGAATATCGAGGATGTCGTGGAATTATTTATAGGGAACGACTTATTTGAATGTTTAGTACCGAAACGAACAGGTACTACGATCAAAATTCCACCAGGAGGAAGCTCGATAAAAAAAGTGCAAAATTTTTCGATGTTACGGTAGATGAACTAAAAAAATGGTTTGGACTGATTATTCTTATGGGAATCATTAAAAAACCAAGGATGGACGATTATTGATCGACGAATCCACTATTGGAAACACCAATATTTGGCAAAACGATGTCTCGCAATAGATTTCATCAGATATTATCGTTTTTACATTTCTCGGATAATAGTAATATACCTGATAATGTCGACCGACTCTTCAAAGTACAAGGTATAATTGATTATTTCACAAAAAAATTTCAAGAAAACTTTAATCTTGGTCAGAATATTATAATCGATGAAAGAATGATACCATGGCGTGGACGATTGAATTTTAAAGTTTATAACCCATAAAAAATTACGAAGTATGGTATACTTGTCCGGATGCTGTGCGATTCCGTTACGGGATATATTTCGCATTTCAAAATATACTTAGGCATTAAAAAACCTTTAAAGGATACAGTGATAAAACTATTGAAAAATGCTGGTAGAAAATGGCATCACCTGTATACACGGACAACTACTATAACAGTGTGGAACTTGCGAAAAATTTGCTTACGAAGAAAATTCGGGTTTGTGGAACGCTGCGGCAGAACAGGGGATTACCGGCAAAATTGAAAAACTCCAAACTAAATGTATTTAAAACCAAATATCAACGAAGAGGAGAAGTACTCGCGCAAGTATAGAAAGTATCGAAGACAAAAATGATAAGAACAATTTCTACCATACACAATGCCAATTTAGTTGACACAGAAAAAAAATGCAGAAAAACCAATAGTACGATTAAAAAACCCGCATGTATTTTGGATTACAATGAATATATGAAGGGAGTAGATCGAGCTGATCAATTTCTGAGCTATTATCCTATATACAGGAAAACCATAAAATGGTTAAAAAAAGTGGCGTTATACTTCTTTAATTGCGCTTTATACAACGCGTTCGTACTGCGACAACATTATAATACAGAATCCAAGAATCTCCACTTTCATGATTTTTTATTTAAAATATGCGAATCGTAGATGAAAGATCATTCACCTGTTGGTGAAGCGAACTTGGAGGTCCCTAGTACATCGCTTGCTTCCAGTCGTGATTCGATCAACAGACTTTCCGGCCACATAAAGGAACACCAGCTGATACGTATTTCAGAAACCAACAACCGAAAACGCAGAAGGTGTCATGTGTGTTATAAAAACAAAAAAATTAGGAGAACTAATTTAATGTGTAAATCTTGTGGAGTTGCGCTTCACCTTGGAGATTGCTTTGCTTCGTTTCATTTAAAAGATAAATACTAAGTATCCAACAAAATATAAATAAATAGATAAACATATAATACAAAAAAATCTTGTACTTATTTACATATGTATATCCTCATAATTTCGAGAAAATAGAGGGACAGGATTGAGACATGGGAACTGACAATAAGATTAGTAAACAAGAACCTCGAAAAACCGCCGGCGATAAGCGAAATGATGTAAGTCAGTTCTACCGGCGCGACACGAAAAAGTCTAGATTAGACGTGCGGACGGCATAATGTTAATAATAACTTTTTATCATTTTTATGGATTTATAGTGTTATAAATGTTAGTTGAAGATTTTGTTTCCACAAACATAATTTCATTTTTACTTTCTAATATTAAATATTGTAATATTTTCTGCAACAATATACTGAAAATTTGCTAATATTTTATATTAAAATTGCAATTTAGTTAAAGAGTTTTAATAACTATTATACATAACAAAAATTATATGTTACCTTACAAATGATCGTCCTTTGTTATATTGTGATACTAGTTCATCAATTTTATCTTGTAATCCTTCAGGTGATATACATTGTCTTTCTGCATTAGTTGTTTTTATAACACTTTTATCATGAACTTTTACTTTTAATTGTTTATTTGGTAAGTCTTTGTACATTCTTTCCCATTCTATAATATTCCAACCTTTCTCATGTAATATTGTTTCTACTAATAACATAATACTAAAAGCATCCCCAACTGTCTGGTTAATCACATCTATTATATTTACTAATTTAGAAACAGCTGCTTTCTCATTTGCAGATAATCTGTAATATATACACACGTGTATGTGTGTGTGCGTGTGTGTATGTGTATGTGTCTATACAGATATATTTCTTTTAAATAAATATTTTTTAACGAAGAAGAAAAATATCTCAGATATTTTAATGTTTCAACAGAAATATTTTAATAATAGACTTTGTATATACAAAAGTTTTTTAAAAGTCGTAATTACGACAGACTTTTAGCATCTAAATTTTTAAAGTATATTTCAAAAAAATATAAGTCATACTGTAAGAAAATTATGATATAATTTGTACACTGTTTTTTTGTACTTTGAATTGGTATGAAAATATTTTAGTTATTGAAAAATTATTTTCAGAAATGATCTTAAAACGTTAATTAGATATTTCATACTATATTGAATAGTAAAAACAATTAGGCCATGTCATAATAAGTAACTTATAATGAAACATTGAATAATTTTATATAAACATGTAACTCGTTTAGACTATTACATATAAATAAATAAAATGTAATGGATGTTAATTACTGTATATAGTTTACATAAGCACTATTGTGAGTTTAACATGTTTTAAAGTGATATAAAGTTAGAATGTTAATCAATGTAATATAATATAAATTTAAAACGAATTTTTTTCATTCTTAAGTACTATTAGCAGTAGTTTACAAAAAGTTTAAGTTCTTTTAAATATTCAAAATGTAATAGAGATTCCCGTGTCCGTACTCCCATTATCTGAATACCCTAATATATGGACGTTCTGTTATCCGCACATTTTGTAACGATGTTTACATACATGATACAATGTTTTTAGATGTATATAAATACTCTCCTGTGTTTGACCGGTTAAATATAATCATATCAGTAAAGTCTAAAAAAGAGCACCCAAAAGCAACGATGAGGCCGTGCCTTCACACGTTCTTACAATAAAAAATTTATATGACTTAGAAGCTAAAAAAGCCATTTTGTTCATTCTTATTTGAATAAATAAAGTTTAATGTAAAATAAAGGGTTGTTTTATTATCCGAAAATTTCAATATCTGACCACTTTTGTCCCCCTATTAGTTCGGATACAGAAGTCTCTACTAAATCAAACAAAATTTAGTAATAGTAAATTCATAATGAGTTAATGAACTAAATCAGAATTGAAAATTAATCAGCAGTTTTTAAAATATCAATTATTTTAAACTTACGACTATAAACTACAGATGGTTATAAAAGATAAATAATTTACGACCTCACTGTGTTTCCCGAACTAACTATACATTTATGTATTCATACAAAATGAGTTATATATACCGTTGCAAGTAAACATCTACAAAATAAAATCAAATATTGAAAAACTATCTTTTGAAATTTTCATTTAAATTTATTTATGTTTTTTTATAGTATGTCACAATATACTCTTTATGTCACTGCACGCTATTATTACAGTAGTGAAAAAATCATCATAACTAAAGCAACATTATTTGTATTCCTTTATAACTATTCCTCATAATTACTTTGTATGATAATGATTGATGATTATGTATTATAATATGTAATAGTAGGGCAATATAATAATGAAACGCAAATATTACTATTCACATATATATAAAAAAACTTACTCTGGATTTCTAACAGTATTTTTAATTGCTTCAATAACAGTTTCTTTAAAAAGTACAGTTCCATGACCATTTGCTTCAAAATATATTCCTATATCAAATTCTTGTGCTTTACTGTGAAGATATTTAATACCAGTTGATACACAAGCAATTGGAATTTGCTAAAATGATAAAAATATAAATATAAATATAAATTTAATAGTTATTCATATTATAAAAAGATACTAATATTTCAAAATTCTATTGTGTAACTAAATATAAATATACACACCAATATATTTGAAAGATAATCTGTAGAACCACCATTAGCATATGCTGTTTGTACTAAACCAAGCTGAAATGATAAACGACTTTCTTGTAAGAGTTCTTTAAAATATTCAGCAATAAGTGCTGCTACTCGATCACCATCCAAAAGATGAAATTTATCTTTTTCGTCTAAATAAAAATAAATTATTCTGTCTGCATCACCATCTACAGATGCACATCTAACATTTGGTTTGTTAGGAAAATTGACAGGTGGAACTTGTTGAACTTTGACATAATCAGCCCCACACTAAAATAAAATATTTAACTAAGATACAACAATATTTATTTTTAATTAAGTCAAACTATTTTAGAAACAAAGTATACCATATAATTTAATTCTCCATTTCCATCATTGTACATATTGACTGTAATCGTTGTTCCTAGATAATCTTGTAATTTTTTCATAACAATACCTCCAACACCATTAGCAGCATCTAATGACAATTCTGCAGTATATTGTCCATTATTAGTTTTATGTCTTAGACGTTTAAATGCTTCTGATAACTTTACATAATAACCATGTAATGTGGGTTCACCATAACTGCCATTTGTGTTTATACATACAACAAGATAATGTAATTGAGGGGTTGTGACTATACCAAAATTTTGCACAATTCCATTTAAAGCTATTATTCCAGTAGTAGCAGCATCTAATAATGCATGACTGCTTTCTCTAGTATCTCTACCAGTTATCACACGTGCATCTATAGACATATCAACATTTTGTTCTTTTATGATATGCTTTATTGTAGAGACTAAATTTGAATCATCTACATTAGCTAAATTAGTAGCTATATGTTCCCAAGCTGCTTCTAACATTTCACCAGCAGGATCTATAAGTTTCACTCCATTATCAACTTCCCAGTTATGACTTGCCGTAATCATTAAACCAACTGCAGCTACAGAAAAATTAATTTTTTAAAATCAAACATCAAAAATAAAACATATGATAAGTAATATAAAATATACAAGTGTGTACTATGAAATTTTGTTTAAACTTACCATTTTTAACTTTAGATCTTAATACTGCTAATAATCCCATCCTATATAAGACATGTCCAAGAACATCTGCTCTAATAAAAAATTGTAAAATATATAAAAATTATTTATACAAAATGTTCTACCTAATTCAATAATTAGTTGAGAATAAGGAAAGATATTATCGTATCAAATTAAATAATATCATAAGACAAAAAATGAATATTGAATTATCTTTTAAAATAATTATTTTTAGCAATAATATATACCTTTAATATAAAAATTAATATTTTTACTATAAATGCCAAAACCAACTTTTTGTATTTATTAATTTTTAAATAAATTAATAACTGATCCATAAACACTAATAGTATATTCATTTTTTCATAGGAAGGCAAAGTGAGTTTTGCTATTATATATAGAATATATATAAAATGTAAGGTCATTATATATTTTCATTTAACCAATATAATAATTTTAAAAAATTGAAATTATAAATTCATTATAGTGTAAAAATAATATACTTACTTTGTTCTAAAACCAGCTGTACCATATTGAATATTGCCATTATATTTTTTTACATATTTGTCATTAAGGATATTGTCTACTCGCGAAAAGTCCATCGTATATATATTTTTTGTTTAAAAAAATATGAATAAAAATTATTTTCACTTGTGCAATAACAGCTGCTATTACCGTATGGATTAAATGTCATAAAGTGAAAGTAGAATCACAAACTATAGTGTAGTAAGACTACAATTCTGCAAAATCAAATAATTTAAAAAACAATAAAAATAATTTTTTAGAAATTCAAAATTTACTTTAATATATATTACAAAATATCACAATAAAAATATACTAAATGTTTTATCTAAATGGTGAACCATTTAACCTTATTCATTGACTTTTTTTAAATATTTTACTAAAGTGAAAAAAAGCACAGATTTCTTAACAAAAATTTACATTACATTGTATTTATTCTATTTCTAACTTTTACCGTGATATACATACATTTGATACAAATAGTATATCACCCCTTATCACATATTAAAAATATAATATTATCCTTATCAGACAGAAGAATTTATCTATCTAGTTTTATTAAATTAAACTGATTAAATTTTTTTTTAAATATCTTTGTTTAAGTTAATATCTCAAATTAAAACAACAAATTATGTTGTCCTTATATCCCTAAATATTTTTATATTTATAAATTTTATTTTTTGTATTTAAACAAATTAATTACTTTAGTTAATTTTTTTATAAAATGTAATAAAACAAATTAATTAAATTGAAATGGGAAAAGTAATATAAAATAATAGATTTTGTACTTATGACACAGGTACAGCCAGAGTTCAATGTCATAGTATCAATCGTTTTTGAAAGCTAAGATCATATAGTAATGATTGTTCAAATAGAGGTTGTTCAGAATTTTGTTTTACTTTACAATCTGTGGATTGGTCCACAGATTTTGCAGTTTTCTTAAATTTTTTTTTGCAAAAAAATAACTAAAGAACATTTTTCAAATTCTTC
>NW_016909557.1:297961-334967 GCF_001483705.2 Eufriesea mexicana | reverse complement strand
ATGCTAAAATACAGCATTTTTGAAAAACTGAAAAAAATAAATTAATTTAGAGGAAAGTCACTAAAGTAAGCTTTTACCAAAGCTTTAAATTCATTTTTTTTTTCAGTTAAATAGACAAAACTTTTAATAATCTTTATTTTAGCAGATTTCAAAATAAAATAAAATTTTTAATAAATGAGAATATAAATTTAATTTAAAATATCATTTTATAATTACTTGTAATTTATCAATTTAAGCTTTAAAATAGATTGTACTTAAAACACATATAAAGATAAAAATACAAAATATAAATAAATACAAACAAAAAACAAAATAATAAAAACAAACATAGTAATTCAGAAACATTTTTGTCCCTGAATTTCTAACGATAACATATAAGTATTTAAATTCAATCACAGTTAAATTAAATTTCTTAATACTTTGTCTTATTATACAATTGCTTCAATTTTTTCAATTTTTATTATTTATTTTGGATCTAAATCAACTTTTAATTGGGTTTTTCTATCAACTTCAGTTATCACATCTTCATTTTGTATGCATTTTCGTATTTCATATCCAATAGCTACTCCGAGTGGCGGAGGTACTGCATTTCCAATTTGTCGATGTTTATCCAGTATAGTGCCATAAAAGCGAAAAGAATCTGGAAAACCTTGGGATCTGGCACATTCACGTACACTTACCACCCGAGTTTGTACTGGATGTAACACACGACCCTAAAAATAAATAAAACTTTTATAAAAAAAAGTAAGACGAAAATGTTAGTGACAAAAATTTTATAAATATTTCATTAAAAAGTTATGATAAAAATTAAATAAATTTTAATCTTATTTTTATCTGTAAACACAGTAATAAAATGTGTACTAAAAAATTTGTAATATTCTAAACAAATTTTTAATAATGATTTTGTACATATCACAATCTTATTTACTAGTATAGTTAACAAAATGCATGTGTATGTTATGGACTAAATGACTAATATGTTATTATTGATAATGCCTATTGACTAAAACGGTTGTGCAATCTGATAAATACTGATTAGTTTAACAAATTGACCAGACATTATAAATAAAACTACATTTTCTGTTACCAATTTGATTTTAAAAGAAAATACCACTAGAAATAGAAATACCACTATTTATGATTTATGATCAATACCATCTTTATAATACTGCTAAATATTTTTTTAAATATTCACTAATTGAGTTTAAAGTAATAGTTTATATACCTGTTTTCCCATAGGTTCAGGATTTGTAATAGTTGTACTAAAAAATCCATCCCATTCTAATCTACCATATAAACCTGCCCAATGATTATGACGATTTCCTGTATGTGGTAAACACCATGGTATTAAGGTATTAAATTGTCTATCTGTAGGATCACATTGCTTTCCTGTGCAACAACTACATACACCGCGATATGCTCCGGTAGAACTCCTCCCAACCTTTTTATCATCATGAGTATATTCTCTGAAATAAAAATTAAATATATACAATAATATATTGAAATATAGAAGGAAGTTGAAAAATTGTATTTTACTTACAATGTTTTAGAATAAGTACCATTATTTAATCTTACACCAATATTTGGCAAATCACGCCAGTCAGAACCATTAGCAATTGGAATATGGGCCATTCTAGCTTCTACAAGAGGTGCCATTTCTTTACATATGTGATCTCTTAATAATAGTTGATATTGTTTTCCTCTCATCTAAAAAAGAATACAAATTTAAAATATATCATAAATTTATTGTTTAAAAGGTGTAGGATTTTTATTGTGTGGCAAGATTTTTATTGAAATATTACTTTTTTTTGGAAATGTGATATTGGTTCATTTGTATATGACATTTCTTCTTTATTCCAACCATTTCTAATTTCTGGTAAATCAAACATTGCATCTTTGACACTGATTGTTCTAAATGGTGCTGATTCCGTCCAAATACAATTTGAACTATACTAAAATATTATTTAACAATTGTAATAATAAAGTTTAATATAGCTTAATATTATATAGCTTAAATTGTAAATAAATGTCATTATTTAATATATATAATATAGAATAGTATTATTTACCTTTTTATTATCAACCAATACACTTAACTGACAGGCACGTTTACTGAAGACATGTATAGGTTCTGGATATTTTGGTAATATTTGTCCAGGTGCAGCAGCTAGGATTATCATTCTACATAACATTATATATCATAAAGTTAAAACAATGTTGAAATAAAATTGTCAGAAATTATACATAAACTAGAAATAAACCTGCGTCTTGTTTGAGGTACTCCATAATTTCCAGCTTGAAGTATCCCAAATGTACATTGATAACCCATACGAATTAAACATCTTAATGTTAATTTTAGAACCATGCTTCTTTTAAAAGATACAAAATTTCGAACATTTTCCATAATAAAGAATTTAGGCCTATAGTAATCGCAATATGATAAATAAGAAACAACAAGGGAGTTTTTGAATAAAGAATATTGACGTGAATTGAAACGATTCATGCCACTAAAGCCTTGACATGGTGGACCACCACATAATAATTCCACTTGCCCTTTTTGAGGTAGCTTCTGACCAATTTCATTTGTTATTTCGCCCTAAAATATATAATAGTTTTATTACATCATAATTATATGTAATGTAATGTAATATAATTACGATTATAAATGTAATATAATTATAAATGTAAATACAATAAAATATAATAAGATATTACATAGATTGTGCCAAAATTATAGTAGAAATACATACAATTATACCTACATCTATAACTTTTTTTAATAATACATTACAATCTTCTGTAAACACTGTTGTATTAGGATTGTTTAATCGATATGCAAAAGCAGCTGGAGTTTCCTTCTCTATAGCCCACAGAGTCTCAGCTACACCCGCTTGATGTAAACCTTCAGTTAATCCTTTAAAATAAATAATTCAAAATATTTTCTTCTTCAATTTATTATATTAAAATTAATAGAGTCAATAAATTACATACCACCACAACCGGCAAATACATCTAATGTTTTTAATTTTTTCGATATTGTATTATAATCAACAGGTCTATTAACAAATGCTCTTTTTTCACTCTCCTCTGTTTTCTTCCCTTTAAATTTTAGGTTGCCTTTACTTTTACCACACCTACCAATACTCGTAGTATGATATGATGGCTCATCAAATGTTTTTTCTTGTGCATTGTAAGTTTCGTTAAAATAAAATCGATTTGGTCCTGCAGCAATCCATTCATCAACAGATTGATTTAAATTTTCAGAGTAAATAAGATAGCATTTTCCAACAACCTCAGGAAATTTGATATTACACACTGCAATATTGTATTACAACATGTACATATTTATACAAATTCATATCATTATAATAAGAATATGAAATTTTCATAACATGTACCTTCATCACTCCAATAAACCATATTTAGATTTGATTGTTCTGATAATGTAGTACCTTTGTGTGTATTTTCTGGTCTATATAATTTATTCACCCTAATATTAATATCAGAAGGTGAAACTAACATATCATTTGTATTAGCATATATTTTGTTTATATATCCTATACAAAAGGGGTCTGGCGTATCAAGATTTGAACCTTTCACATGATCAGAAGATTTCCTATAAAATTCGGGATACATATCTTCATCTACATTTTCCTTTTTTATTTTTGATGTATCTTGATATGTAGTCTTATATTTAAAATTAAAATTTTCTGGTCGTATAAATACAGCTGTTCCAACTCTATAGTCTTCTCCTTTATATTTTATTAGACCGTAAATAACTTCTTTACTACTTATTTCTTCTATTCGTTCATATACCTAGAAATATAAACAATTATAAATATTATAAGTATTATTGAAATGAAAATTACTGTTAAATATATTGTAAATATTTCTTCCATCATGTTACATGACATAATACAAGATTACTTATTATATTATGCATTATATTCATCTTATAAGTCTGCAGTATTATATACAAGATGTTTTACAAATCAGCTATCATAATATTTAAACTATTTTTAAAATTTCATGAAAAAATATTAAAATTAAATTTAAGACAAAGAAAAAAGCATTCCAAGTATTCCTTTTTTATATTAACAGTCGAAATTTTGTTGTATCTTCTCTTTATACTTTGTACTTTACTTTTTATACTGACATAATATGTAAAAAAATTAATTAAATAAATTATCTAAAAGAAAATAAATTATTTTTAAAATATAACTTGCACAATTCGTAAACTGTACTTCAAATAATAATTGAATAATTTCATTATGCTACATGATAATGCTATAAATTAAAAGAAAAAAATAAATAAATGAAATAAAATATTATTTAAAAAAAAAAGATATTTCTATGGTGTTTTCTCATAACAATATATTTCCCATTTGATAATAATAAATACTTGTTTGAAACATTTTCAGGTACAGTAAGATTTGGTTAGGACAATAAGATTTGACTATTTTAAATATCAAAAAGCCTAATGTATAGATTATCTTATACGAGTATAACATTATGCTATATTACTACACTATATTACTAACACTATACTACATTGTACTATAACAAAGAAATATGTTAATGTTATATACCTTTGGGGTATTGAATTGTTCTAATGCTCTTAATCGAGCACAAGCAGAACAAAACCGGTGAGTAGTTTCTTTACGAAGACATTGTAAGTCAGGTGAAGGGTCTTCAAATCTAGCTGTTTCAGGTATGTAACGTTTTTGATAAAAAAATGTTTTATTATCTAAGTCTTTTATTTCCTTCTCAAAATTTAAATTCATATTATCTATAATCAGAAAATTAAAAACATTATTTTAATATTTGTGTTAAAATCTTCATCAGTAAATGTTAAATATATTACCTAATTTAGTCCAATTTTCTAAAATATTTTTAAAAATGACAGTACATTTTGATCTGACAGATTTAAAAGGTATATCATCACAATCATCACTTAGAAACAATTCTATAGGATCTGATGTTTCTCCAAGAATAGTATCATTTCCCCTATACAACCAATTACCATGAAATTGTTTTATGCCATTTTTATTTTCCCACATGTAAATAACTTTAGCAACATGTGATGGAATTGCTGGATTTCTTGGTTCTACAAGTACATAATCATTTATTTCTATTTTTTCTTCACCAACCATAACGGACGTGTAAAAGGTTTTTAAATTATCACTAGCAATTTGAGCTCCTATCCATGTGATATCTTTTTTAAGTTCTTTAAAGACTTTTTTTCTACTTCTTTCTTCTTCAACATTTTTATTTTCTAATAGAAGTTCATATTGATCTTCATTTTCTGGATCAGAATCATCTGCTTCCTAAATAAAAAAAAAAAATATTTATTACTTGTAACTAGTACTTACGTTTAGTTACATAACAATTGTGTTAAGAAAACGATTTTACTTGAATTGCCATGTTTGGACATCTCCTTTTAATACAAGCTTGCTTGCTCCTTCCAGTTCCTCCAAATTTAATCATATCTTTGCAAGTATTACAAAGACCACAATCAGGTAATTGACAATATTCACATACTCCACATCTTTGTCTCTTAGGTCCCTAAAGATATAAAAAGAGACAAATTTATAATACATATTTAGATTTATTATTTAAAATATATGCATATTGTATATACTCAATATAGTAACATAGTAATAATTATTTATTACTAATATTTATATTAAGTTAGAACATATAAATACAAATATTAAGTTAAAAAATTGAATGCATACCATTGTTATTTTATCATCGTGTTTAATTAACTGCTCTGCAAATATACCTTCAAACATGTCATTAACTAATTGTGTAGTTGTTGCTTTTGTCCAAGCTGGTTTTTTAACTTTTTGTTCTTTAAGTTGTGTTCGACGAAGAGCTACTCTTTTTCCTAATGTGATGCCTGCAAGATTTGCTAATGCCCGCATACAAGGAGTTATGATAAGAAGGGTATCTTCAGATCCAGCAGAATCATCAAATGATAATACTTGATCACATATAAATTGAGCATGTCTTAATAAAGAATCTTCAGTGAATTTTGCCATGCCATTAGGTGGTACTATTGTCTGTAAAATTTATGATACTTTAGTATGAAATAAAAATATTTCTTAAAACTGTTTTAATAATGCACTTAAATTACTTGAAGTTTATTGAGTAAATCCTCATAGCTGGGGTTAATTTCATTTAGAAGGAACTCGATAACCAATTTACTCATATATATTTTTTCTTTAACAACATCCATAAAAGGTGCATATTCTTCAGATGGATCCATTAGAATATATTCAGCAAATGCTGTATTAAAGCCAATAAGAGCCAATTCTCCTCCATCGAAACCAGATACATACCACTCATTTATAGGACCCATATTTTTTGCCGGTACTCCATTCTCTAATGATGTATCTTCTTCATAAATAGCTTTCATATATCCAGAAAAATATAACTTTACATTTTTCTCTATAAGTCCAGTATCAAAAGCACACAAGTGTCCATTTTTATCATAAACACTAAAATTAATAAAATTACACAGACTTACAAAATTAATAAACTTACAAAGATATCACTAATGAAGATTCACAAATTTACTTATATACATAATTATTTTTACAATAGCAAAATTTTACCTAAAATAAGTCAATTTATTTTGAGGATGCTGATCATTTTCATGTATGAACGATTCATCTCCATTAAATAAACATAATCTTGAATCAATTAAAGCAATTTCTTCATCTAGAGCACCATTTGGGTGACCCGAATAAAATTTTATATCATCATTCAATTTTTGACGGCAGTATTCACATTTATTGT
Organism: Eufriesea mexicana; assembly: GCF_001483705.2. Classification (NCBI taxonomy): domain Eukaryota; kingdom Metazoa; phylum Arthropoda; class Insecta; order Hymenoptera; family Apidae; genus Eufriesea; species Eufriesea mexicana. The sequence goes on along the minus strand of NW_016909557.1, from coordinate 328,163 downwards.
AAAACATATTCGTATTTTTAATTTGAGGTTTTGGTACAATTATAGTATCCTCAAATTTGACTTTTTTCTCAGGGTGTTCATCTGGATATTCCTTATTTGCTTCTGGACTACAATTTTCTTTATTTTGTTCAATATTTAATATGTTATTTTCTGTTTTAATATTTTGTAAGTCTCTTAGTTCTTCTTCATTACTTTTATCATAGTTTACTTGTTTTCTTTTAGCAAGTTGTTTAGAAAACATTTCAACTATAGATTGCATATGTTTGTTAGATTTTGATATACCAGGCTTCATTGTAATGTAACTGCAGTACATAAATATTTTCGTTACTTTCTTTATATCCGATAGTAATATTTTGACAGCATATCAAATTAATAAAACAGTTTTACATAATTTTTTAATTATGGCTAAAATATGTATAGAAGCTTAAAATACAAACAAGTTAATGAAAATAAAATATGTGCATATATAAGATATTTTGTTAAACTTGATAATTTTAGATTATTTATAAATTATTTGCTATAAAAAAATATATCTGAAACCAAAACTATTTAATTTTAAGAGGTATATATAATATAATAATTTGGTTTTTCTATATTGCTTGTATGTCAAAATATTAATTATAAATGTTTTAAATAAAATATTTTATATCTCTTTCTTTTTAATCGAAATAAAATTAAACATTGAAAAATATTAAATAAACATTTATATTATAGTGTACTTACTATAAAAATTCTATCATAAATAATAAATAAATCTAGCTTTATCAAAAATTGTTAACTATTAAAATCCATATGATGATTCAACTATTTCATGACTAATAAATACTAGGATTATGATATTACTTAATCCACTTTCCTGATTTTATTAGCTTTCTCTACATAAATTAACTTACTAATGTAAAAATTAACAAATTCAAAACAATATTTACCAAACAATTTATATTTTTTTCTTTATTTTTATACTTCGATATATATATTATTATATCTTAATACTTTTTTTTTATTGAATAATATTTAAAATTTAATGTGTTATAGTATATAAATATCTAATAATTGTATTATTATTTATTATTACATAATTATACATTTCTGTGCAAAGTACAATTATGTAGTTTATAAACATTTTTATTTGTAATATATGTAGATCATATATGCATACATTTTTAAATAATTTATAAAATAACTAAATATTAATGTATATTATATTCTTGTTTCTTTATGTTTGTGTGTGTGTGTGTGTGTGTGTGTCTATATTTTATATATTGTAATTAATAAAAATTAAAAACTTACATGAATAAATTCTTCTAATATTTTTTTAAGTTTTTATATGAATATATTAGTAAGTAAACAATTAATTTATAACACGTAAAATATCAATTTTTCTTATTTTAGAACATAACAATGTTATATTTCAATTTTGTTGTTTAAAATAATACACTTCTATTTATTCAACGTAATTTATATTTTGAATATTATAAACAATTTTTTCAATCTTTCGTATTCGTTATTCTTTTCAAGAGTTTAGTGAATTCTGCGTGTTTATTTTCCCGCCTTTGAACACTATTGCTAAAGTTAATATTTTTTAATTAATTGTGAGAGTTTAATTAATTTATAAACATTTTCAGGTTTTATTTAAGTTAAATATGAATTTGATATAAAACAGTTCCATTATTTATTGCTTTTGAAAATACTAAAATTTATATGTAATTGACATATTGAAATTTATAGGTTAAGTTTTTGAGATGTTTATTATAGGACTTACATCTGTTCAATTGTTTATAGTTCTACGCGGAAAAACATAATCTGTTTATATTTTATTGTGGTGTATTAAGAAACAAAAGCGTTAAAATTTATTTACACATTATTACAAAAATGTAGTTAAATACAGATAAAATTAATTAAAATATTAATATCATGCAATTACTGAAAAATATATATAATTTAAAAATGTTATCAATATTAAATACATATTAAAGTAACAGAGTATTCTTTATGTTTTGTTTAATTTTTTGACTGCGAAATATTCAAAAAGTGAGCCAATCGAGCGGTGCAGCCGTTCTAGTAAGCGTCGTAATATGCGGTATATTATTTTATTTTATATTGCGTGTTTTTTATTAATAAAAATAATTTATCTTTTCAGTATATTGCACTTATATTTATTAAAAGAGTAGATTACAAATAAAAAACATTTAATATAGAACATTTAATAATCTTTTTTTAAATATGATTTAAAACACAGATCAATACACAATTGAATATTGTAAACTATGAATTGGTAGTGTTTTGTTTCATTGCTTGTTTTTTACACAAACAACATACATTTGGTAAATGTTTCAGCTCATTCCTTTTGAATTAATATATCTCGGTGGAAAATGCCTTTCTATCAAACAAAATGAATTATTGTGCAAAGTAGTTCGTACCCCAGATTTGAATATTTTACTCATTAGATATTTTTTAAACATTTTTTTGATCAGGCATAAATAAAATTGAACAAATTTTAGATTTTTTTGGTCAGTTTTGTATGATACATATGTATTATAAATTGCTAAGTCAAACATACAAAAATTTTTATATCATTTTGGCATTTTGTGAATGGTATTTATAGAATTCAAAATCAAGTTCTCCCTATCAACTGCACTCATCATGCAATGCCTGTTATGTCATGCATTTTTTGAGTTTCTGTTTTACATTGGAAGAATGACAAATTGACAACATGAATATCTCTCTTTTATTCATCCTCTTCAAAACTAACAATGTGTCAGTGGATTGATATGTTAGCTCGCCTTTGTTTAGTTTATTGTTTATGGGTAATGGTCTACACCTAATTTTTCAAACAGTTCTGAAAGATGAAACTGTAGATATAACGAGGGACTTGTATAGCAATTATCGTTAAAATGTTCTCGAAAAGAAATTTCGTAATTCATTAATAATATGAGTAATTTTTCATAGACAATCGTTGTTCGTTGGTTGTACATTAATCTTTCATTATCACAAAAATTTAATATTTCCATTAGTAATAAATACTGGTTCCCTTTTATAATTTTTTTTAAACTTTCCATTTTTATTAATTTTTCATTGACCAATATTCGTCTAAAGATAATTTTTCTGCATATCGGTAGAAATACAGCGAGAAATCGATAGATTTTATTAATTGTATTCTTCTGTCAAACGTGAATGGTTGCTTTTATTTCGAACATATTTTTATTAAAATAATGAGTTTTTGGATTTAAGTTTTCTTGTCTTCGGAGAAGTTATCAAGGGTCAATTTCTTGAAAATTTAAAATATGCACTGTGTTTTTATATTCAAAATCTGATTTTAACGTGCTGCTTGATAATATATGTTTTTTAAACATGCGAGATATATTTCGAACAGTATCTCTGTATCTTAATTCTCTAATAATCTCTAAATTTTCGGAAACGGACTGCTCAAATTCATAGTTTATATTGATATGTTTATCTACGAGGGTTGTACTATTTGAAGAAAAAATACTGAAAAATGCTGAAGTGTAAGCTGTTTACACATAAACGACAGATAGACGAAGTAATCGTGATCTTCAATCTCTTGTTTATAAAATGAGCAGTGCTTATGGGGAAATCCTGGTGTAGACAGAAAAAAAATTGATTTTTTTTTTCATTGCTTTAATCAATAATACAACGTTCTTAGAATATATTTCCAAATTTTCAATGTAATCTTCGAAATATTAAAGGCTGTACAACATGTTTATTGTGTGCAAGCATGTAAGTGCTTCATGTCCTCGCACATTTTAAACGCATTTTTCTCGAAACCATTTTTTTCATAATTGGCGGGAAAGATATCTAAAAAATTAAGTTATTATTACATTTGAAATTTATGCTATTATAACTCCAAATTGCAACATTACTTAAAATATAAAAGAAATTTTTTTTACATTCTTATAGTTACTTAATAAAACCTCATAGTTTTCAGAGTAATCAAGTAAATACTTTCTTCGAAAAATATATCCAAAAATATACACGTTTCCAGCATTTTACACGAGGATCTCCCATTAAAGGTGTGTTAGCGTAAATAAGTATACAGCAATTGGCCGCCTCAAGGCGCTGTACGCATCGAGGAAGTATTTTTCACTTAACATCTAGGCGCCGCACGCAATCAAAAGGTTAAAGTGCTCTATTCAAAATGAAGCTTCATTGTAATGTAGAAATAAATAATAGATCATTTGCAACAAATATAATAAGAAAAAAATCACAACGTTCCATTTTAGCAATTGGAAAACCGACAATAAAAAGTACAGAATTATATATTCTTTGGCAAACATTACAAAATAAGCAGGCTATTAAATATAAGGTAAAAGTATCTAGTAAAAGTATAGTTTATAAGTTAAAATAATATGTTTGAATATCTATGAATATAAATATGTTATTTAAAGTATAATATTTTTATAAAATGTATATGTTTATATGTTTTTCAGATTGATAATAATATAAATAAAATATTTACAAAATTTATCGATGAAGGAAAGGCTACAATTCGATTAATACAACCACCACATGATTTAATTATTCAGTCTGATATAATTCAGCTAAAAAGTTTCCTTCATATTTTAAAACTTGGAATAACTAAAAAAATTGATTCATCAGTACTTGATATTTTAAATCTAAACCCAAAATGCATGAGTTCTGCTCCAAAGATTAAAGTGGTTGTTAATAAATCTTCAGAATATCCAACTTTGGAGGGTTTTCCAAGAACAACAGAAGAATTATATTTAGTAGGATTAAATAGAAAATCATTTGATAGACAAATTTTAAAGCTTCAAAGTTTAAGAATTTTAAATTTATCTAACAATCAGATTTGTTCTTTACCAAATGAATTGGGCACTTTACAGCATTTACAACAACTTATTTTATCACAAAATCGACTTCATAAATCTTTGAAATGGATATGGTTAGATCAAATTGCTGTAAGATCCAATTTAAAATTATTAGATATAAGTAATAATATGGTATGTTTCTTTCATTTTACATTTTTCTAAAAATTTTTATTATAAGTTTCATCTACCTACATTCTATCACAAAACATGTTTTTTTAATTCAGTTACAAAAATTACCGCAACAAATTGGAAAACTTGATGGCCTTATTAACTTGAAAGCGAGTCAAAATATGTTGACATATATACCACAAAGTCTTGGAAAGTTACATAAGTTGAAATATTTAGATTTATCAAAAAATAATTTACATTGCATGCCTGGAAGTATAAGGAATTTACATCTTATTTTGTTAGATTTATCGGACAATGAATTTCTACCTACAGATTCATATTCCATGTGTAAAATCGATGTGCCAAGTTTAACTGAATGTGCAGCCAAGTCATTTTTAAAAACAAGGTTTGTATGACATAATTTATGTAACTATTTAATTTTTTCATAATTATTCATAATTATCTTTCATAATTATTTATGTTTATGCTTGTCTTGAAATTATTAGATATAAATATATAGATAGGAAGTATAAAAATGTATTATTCTGTTTACATAGATGCTCATATGATGCAAGCATAATTCCAGTCACATTGGTAAAATATTTGGATGAGGCAAAGTATTGTATTTGTGGCAATCCATGTTTTCAATGTTATATAAGGAAATTAGTGAAATTTGGTTTAAATACAATAGCAACTACTACAAAGATATCACGAACTACTGTAGTACCATTTGATTGTTATTTTTGCTCAATAAGATGTTTACATTATGCAAAACTTTATTAATATAGAAGTTTAAAAAAATAATAATTAATATTAATATAATATGTATAAAAATATTTTATTTAACTGTCTAATAAATAACTTTTTCTAAAAGTCAGTATCCTTTTTTAAATACTCTTTGTCAAATTATATATGTTTCTTCTTATTTTGTGAATTTAAACTTATTGTGAATTTAAACTTGTTTCAAGCAATTCGTCTATGGTAATTGTTACATCTCATCAACAGTATTTTTTCGACAGTAGACTCATTTATTTTTATATTTAAATACTTTTTTACTTCAGCTGTCAATTTTAGTGTACTAATACGTAGATTATTTTTAATAATATTAATAATCCATCGCTTATCACGTTTATCTATTTTTCTTTATATATAATATAGATACAATATATATCCGCCTTACTTTTTATCGAAATCATTCTTAAATTTCTGTTTTTAAATGAAATATATTTTTACATGTAGTGAATGATGTTGGCTGTGACTCACTAGTTTAGTGTAGTTTTTGCAAATATCTTGAAAACTAGGACCGAATGGTCTTAGAATTATTGTTTAAATAAAAGTTATTCAGAATTTTATTCTCTATAACATACTTCACAATCATCGGAATCAATTTGCGTGATTTGCAATTTTTTCAGATTTTGTTCTTTGGAAAAATATGGCAAAAACAGATTGATTTTTTAAAGATATCCAATCTGTATTTCTTATTGATGCTAAGATACTGCAGGTTCTTTTTAAATTGGTAAGAAATAAAATGATTTAGGATAAAGTTACTACAGTAAATTTTTAACCTCGAAATATCCATTCTATAATAATATTTAGTGGTGTTTTATTACTCTTTCTTGCTCGTGTATTCTAAAAAAAAAACAACACATTTCCTTTCTAGAAAACATCTTCGCTTTTTTTTTTGAAATTTCACATGATTTCTATCTCTTAAATAAAGTTAGAAAGTTCTAAGAGCTTTGTAGAAGTTTGGGAATAGCCTTAGTCATTTATTTTACTCATACTTCAAGTGATGTTACTAATTTAAAATCTTCTACAATGAGTTATAATCAAAATCGTACATCACACATAAAAATATATTTCATCTAGTAATCAAATTTAGGGATAAATAAAAAAAAGAAAAAAAAATACAGCGGATATATATTGTAAATATATCTATATTTATTTCATATTAATAATAAAACAAATGAATCTTTTTAAATGCAAGAAAAATATAAAATTACTATGATCAATTTAGTAAATGTCACAGTTAAGATCGAACATCGTTGAATTGTTTAAAATCTTGTCTCAATTGAAAATCAATATTGGTTTCGGTTACAGTCTTGATTACATTTAACATCATGTAATTTTTCAGGTATCAATTTTCGATTTTACAAATTTTTCGATAAAATCGAGTTTAATTTTGTCTCATTTTTCTATCATTTTTTAAAAATCATTTTTGTTTATAGTCGTATGTTTCTTAATTCCGATTTCTAACTTATTACATATATTGTTTATAACATTTAGATCGACTGACTGGAGAAGTGTATTAATTCCTTTAGAACAGTTGTACAGTATCATATTTTGGCGATATGCGATGTACACTCGCCTTAAAATGTAACTTTAGATTAATTTTTAATTAATTAACTGGGGATTAATTTGTTAATGATGTTCATATTTATATTATTCTATTTCGCATTGTTAATACGCGTTCACTGAAATAACCCCGGGTCATGACCACCGCCATAGTTTAATGTCTACTTTACATTACTCGTTTTAAAAGCTTCCTTTATCTTTTCTCGACACATAATGTCGCCTATTATCTTTCAATATTCCAAACTAAAGAGAGAAATTTTTTAACGCCGACTTTTCATATATTTAATTTTTTCGCAATTGCAGATAAAGAAACATCGGCTTTCCAAATGTTTTCCTTCTCTCCTCTACAGACCGTTCCCATTTCCTTGCCATTTTCTCTTAGGATAACAACTATACTTTTACTAGAGATTATACTTTACAATTACAGCTATAGAATATAGGGAAAGAAAAATACGATTTATAGTACCATTAACTTACTTTCCATTCTATAAATCTGTAATAAATTAAAGTAAACCATGTCCCACCAATGATATTTTTCAAACCTACCTACGGCTACTACCTCTACTAAGACTCTGATGAGTGATAGAAGAAACAACATCACATGACATAGTAGCAAGATGTTTGATAAATGTTAGGAAACATGGACAGTAGTAATCAGTAGGCACCATTGTATATTCATTGTACTTTATTTTTTAAAACGTCTCAAAATTTTTTTAGTAGATAAAACATATTTTTATGTGTTGTACATGATTTACAGCATTTATATTTGTATGGTCTTAATCGTCTAAGTTCTTATTTAATTACAAAATTTATGTCAATTCATTTATCCTAGTAATTGTTTATTCTAATGCATGATCAATTTTGTGTGAGATATTAATTACTTATCACATTAATATCTCAATATTTCCAAAAAAAACCTACTTGAAAAAATGTTACAGGCTATTACCAAATAATAGTTAAATTTTGTATCTACTTGAAGAATAAAATATTGACACATATAAAAAGGTTAAAATTCATTTTTCTCGAATGTTTTGAAATGATTCATGAATCTACAATTACTCCTACAAAAGTTAAATGTGCTTCAATGTGCTTCTTAGGTAACATGAATTAACTTAAAAAATGATGTTAATGTCAACTAAAAAAATATATATACAATAAAAAATATTAGAGTGTATTTAAAAATTTAAATGATTTTTTCTAAAAATATTCCAATTCGTCAATTTTGTTCTTCATAATTTTAACTTTTTTCATTTTAAACAAAAAATTATTTTTAAAAGTAGAAAAATATAATTGGTTTATATTTATTTAAAATGGTTTTAGTTCTCTACATTCTTTTTTATAAAGTCAAAATTAGAATCCGTATTAATGAAATATTGTCGTGGTGTAACTATATTCTTTTTACCTATGTGTGGTACAGTAAAGTCAATATTTTTATATTTACTTTCATCTATATGACCATGAACTTGTAAAGATTGAACAAATACTTCTGGATCTTCTGGACACTGAACTAATTTCATACAATCTTCTTGATATAAAGTGTTTTCAGATGGAACGTTTTCTTTCTATTGCATATAAATATATCTTAAATTAATTATGACTATGGAAAAAATGTATACTTTTACAATGATTGATTTAGTCGATATTAATTTAAATTAATGTTTTGCACAAACCTGTACGTTGATACATTTTTTACTTTTTACATCTGTATAGTCATTTGGTATATCCAAATCTTTAACTGATATTATGTGGTTGTTTAGCAGTCCTTTAATTAGTGCATTTCTATTAAGTCCACACTTTTTTAAAATATCTTCTGCATCTTCTGTTCTTTTGTTTTCATTAGTTCTTAACATAGATATTGTATTACAAACTTCTGTAGAGGAATTTTCATGGCAATTATTAGGTACTAAAGTTTCTGGAAAAATATTATCCTTAGAATTAGAATTAGTTTTCATTTGCCTATTTTTCCAATGTTTTTCAATGTTTTCATTTGCGTAACTAATACCACAATTAGCCTATAAATTAAAATTTGTATAAATTTATGATAGTTTTTATAGTATAGTATGTATTTATTATATTTCTGAAATTACTGCATTATATTTACTTCATGTATAGAAGATGCAATTTCATTTTCATGTAAGGAACACTTCAGAGACTTATCATAACTCTGACTATCATCTAGATCATATAGCTGTAAACAATATAATATTCAGAATTATTAAAATATTTTCTTATTTATATATTTGATTAACAATTGCTGTTATATTTATAATGTTTCAATTATTGGTATTTCTATAAATATAAATATCATATATTTGAATCAAAGAATGTTTAAAAGAAATTTATTTAATTCTGAATGTATTGAAAGAAAACAATTACTAACATTTTCATTTGGTGGAGATTTAAGGTTCTTCAATTTCTGATTTTGTTTAAGTGCATAAGATTCTTTTCGACGAATAAATACAACATTTTCATCTGCCTGAGGTATTTGTGTTAACTTTTTAATATCAGAATACAAATCCATTATGAAAGCAAACTAAAAATAAATGATAAATAATAAAATTGATATAAATAATTATTTATGAATTTTTTATTAGTATACCTTTAAATTTTATTGATTGTAGTACATACTGTATTTTATTTTCTTCTCGCGGTTTAACTAAATAAATTAGTTTGATTATGAAGGTAACCTCACCGTTCCCCTTTATTGTTTACATACGGTTTGTTGTATTCTTGGTACTGACTCATAAGAGAATATTTTTTTATTTAATCGGTTAAGCAATTTTAAAACAGACTAATAAAATTATCGCATAAATAATTATAACATTTAAAATTTAAAAATAAAATCAAATATAGTTTTTATTATTTTGTATTTTGATATTGAAGTTTATAACATTAGATTAAAATGTTATTACAATTGTTATTTTATAACATTAAGATTTACGTAAATAATAAAAATTGTAGAAGACTACAAATAAAGCATTTTTATAAATCATTTATAAATCAATTATTCTTCATAAATTTAAATATTAAATGATACAAAAAAATAAAAACATTGTTTCAGGGGTGGATTTTGTGTCAAATATAATACTGTAATATTTGAAATATATTTATATTTATATATCTTAATATTATACACACTATTCACAGATAGAAAAAGATTATTATACATTAATCGAGGTATTGTTAAGAACCGTATGAACGAATATTTTACTCAGAAAATTTGAAAAATAAGAATATTAAAAATTAGTATGGAACGTTTAAGTTAAAAATAAAGAAGTTTATATTTGTTTAATATACAATTTTAAGAGTAAAATAAATACGTATCTCAAATAATTTATCCCCTCTACTATTTCAAATTCTGTGGTTGAATCATCAATGACGCTATTTGAGGCAGTATTTGTCAGTGAACTGTCACTCAAGTTATATTTATATAAAGCTTATTTTGCGTATTGTGATTAATGTCAATATGTATTACAAATGTCTAGTTAATTTATAATGTTTTGTAAATGATAATTGTTTAAATTTTTCATCACTTGAAGAACCTATTTCTACACGTGGACAATGCAGGTTAGAATTTAACAATGCGTAAAAATTGATTAAAGTTTAAGTTAATTGTTTTTCTAGTTGATAGTATACTTGTTAGTAAAGTATTTCTCGTTTTACATACCGTTATATATATGTGTTCAGAAATCGATAGAGGAAGCTAAAAATACTTATGTAAAATGTTTTATTTTATGCTTACATATACAAATATTAATGGTTTAATGTCGAAAATTGAGGACAAATTTACTATTGACATTATTTATATTATTATTTTATTTAAAAATATTTAAAGATTGTAAGAAGTAATTTAATATGGACATGTAAAACTTATTTTTCATTTATATCGTATTCATATTTCAATTCTTTACTTTTAATTTATAATAAATATTGTTTTAGCTTTATATAAAATTAAAGGTATAACTTATTAGTATCATGTAATTTCCGTTAACGGAAAACTTGTAATTTCGAGTATCAGATTGTGTAAGAAACTGATAGAGGCGGTAAATTTAAATCATGAATTTTTATAAAAAGGAAGAAACATTTTTTATTCTACTTAATTATTTTTAATATACACGTAATGTTTCATATTTGCATAAATATGTGAAATTCAATGTATCATATCAGAAAGGGTATAGCACTTTTATTATACATTTTTTAATCTTATTTTTTTATACAAAAATTGATATAACTGTTCTAAATTAATATTTAACTAACTAAAATATTTTAATATTTACTACATATATACGAAATATCCATAAGAATATTTTTTAATAAATTTTCAGTTCAGGATATGCTTTTTCATATTATAATAAAACAAAGTAGGAAAATTTAATAGTAATAATAGTAGTAATCGTAATCCTTACAAGATGTATGTAACAATGCATGAGATCTCGTATAATGAACTTTTAATTTTTCCCAAAACGAATTTGAAGAAAATGTAACATATACAGGATTACATTTTGATTGATTTATTTTACGGCTAAAAAATATGGATATTTTTATTTATTTAATACAATTGAAATTTCAATTACGCTGTATGTTTATATCAAAAAATGCAAATCGAAAATAAAGAAGTCACAGTCGGGGTGTGATGTCTGATCGATTCTCTTTAAACATTGATTCGTAAAATTAGGAACACTTACAGTATGTAATTAGTATTTATTCAGTTAGCGCGATATTTATTTATAATTAAAGATTTTATTTTTTATAAAAGCTACTAATTTCTATTAATATAAATAACGAATATTTTTTAAATATAATTCTTGTTAAAAATGCGTATTTTAGATTTAAACAATTTTTCATTGGACACGATTTACGTAACAAATAATTTGAAGAATTTTAAACTTCCATTGCCATGGTTTGATCAGTTGTTATATCCCAACATTAGGATTATATGATTTATTGTCATACTCAGGTCACGGATCATTGATCTCGAATCACAGATCTTTTTAATTGGTCAGTTGAACAATTAAAAATTTGCACAGGTTCGTCTTAGATGTTATTAGTATAAGGAAAATTTTTGCCGAGTTTAAAAACCTGGGTTGAAAAATTTTTTTATTGGTTTATTTAAATGTATATAATTTAGAGAATATTCTGCAAAACATAAGACAAGTTTTTATTCAAATATTTGGAAATAATAAATATATATTGCGAAGGTTTGAAGGTATTTATGTCGAAACAGGTTTTTTCAAATTGTCGGCAAAATAACTCTGTTGATATTTAACTAATATCCATAAAATTCAGTATACACATCGTTGTGCCGATTATTTATCGCAGTTGAATAAAATTTTATTTATAAAAATAGAACCAAATATTTACGTCAGATTTAATTGCTTCATTTAAAAAGTATAACTTTGTCAATTTTTCGAAATTTAAAAATCGAGCTCGTTACACGTTAATTAATATGATACTAATTAATACAATTCAACGTTCAGATAGGACGACTGTGAATGAAAAATCATGTCGACAGTACAGCCATGTTCACATAATAGTCATCTGCGAGAATAGTTTTGTAGGCCACGTAAAAAGACACTTAGACCTGACAATTTTTTGTATTTTAGTAAAACACGATCTTTATAATAAAAATTGGATAAATTCTGAAGAAACCTTTAATTACCCAGAAGAAAGGGAGGTTCCCCCTTTATTCATTTGCATCATACGACGTGATAAAAATATGTCCTTATCACCAAATTCTTTTTATTAAATTAGATTTACAAATGTTTCGAGAAATATTGTTATTAATACTCCAGTGATTAGCGTAGGACATAAATGAAGGAAGAGAGGATGTACTTTACGCAAAGAATTCGTGTCCTGTAATAAGAGGAAGAAAGAATTAAGAATTAATCTGCTCGTGACCACTGCTATTTAACTATTTACCCATGATATAAATACGACCAGAAAAGTTGCACGTATATATGTACACATTAACAATGCAAATGGTCAAGAGATAACATCTCTGTGATGTTATTTGGATACTTTGTTATTTTTTGACATTCTCTGTATTTTCAGGGACAGAAAACAGAATATTTTCTGGTTTTATTGAGAAGTATTTTATGACTCACAGTTGTGTGATGCTCTTCTGGAACCAAGTGTAGGTAATCCAGTCAGGTAAACCATTCTTGTTTCTTCAGTTTTACTCTCACTCCTTCCAATTGCTTCGATATACAAGGTGTCTCGGTTATCTCTGTTACAAGGTAACGACGAGTTATTGTAAAATTATCTAGATCTTTATAAGTACAAGGTGTTCCATTCAATCGGAAACAGTGGAATATCTCACGGAGGACTAAAATTATTAAAAAATATCCTTACGATAGTTGTTTAGCTCCGAGAGGACAAGGATAATAATATTTGTTAAGACGAATGTAATCATACGATTTAATTTCAATAGAATGACACGTTAAATTAGATTAACTTCGTTCGGTAGGTCTAGCTGGTAGGGTTTGGCTATGTAGGGATTTACGTTGATCTGACTCTTGTGGATTTAATTTATATCATTCCTTTCCCACTATTACTACTAGTACTACATCTCACCATTAAGCTAATTACGTATGTTGATGAGTGCTTGTTTGATTTTATTTCATCTCGAATACTATCTCGATATATTTTTTCATGGCTGTTTCGGTGCGATTTGTTGTTCCTTGTAAATGAGGAAGAGAGATTAGTATTATTCCTTTGTTAGTCTCTCCGACACGTATCTTTCCGTTGAATGATTGTGCGCAGTGACTCGGAGTTATTTCATTCCTTGTGAAGCTGTTATAGACGAGTAAATCTCTAATGTACTTCACTTCCTGGTTCAGGTGTTCTTTGCCGCTTACGTTTATCGCTCTTTATTTCTACGTTTATTATGCAGCTGATCACCGAGTTCTTTTGTGCTGCGTAATGTCGTGAGGATGTGTGGAAGCATCTGTTAGTGTGAATTGCTTTTCTGTATACCTGGTGACCTGCAGCTCCATCAGTTTTCCTGGTTATCAGGATATCGAGGAAAGATGTCTAGCTCTCTACCTATGTTCCCGTGGTAAACTCTATGTCGAGGTACAACGAATTTCTATAGTTAATGGAGATACGAAGCTAATCAAGCTATCTTTCTCATGATTTCTCACGATTCAACGCACATCAAATACACCTGGGTCTCTTTTTAGACCATGCATGCGTACCGTGCGAACAAAAAGTAGTGCAAAAATATGTCATAGACGAATCGATTTCTAATAAAATATAAGATCCGTGTCAAAGTAACGTAGACCACTATTGGACTTTTTCCAATATCCGGTTTTCTCGGTTTGAGGTATCGAGGAGAGTTGGAGATGAGAGATGCTCAGAAGTAAACTTACCTGTTGCCAACTCTATCTCACGTCATAAATTGATCATCCCAGTTCGTATATACTTTTAAGGACGGCAGCTGATTAATATTCATAAGTACAGCGTGTAGGAAAAACCGTGCAACTGCGGATGAAACGTGTAAGACGGACTGTGTAACTGTGAATCGTGTAAAAAAAGTATGGTGTAGAATGAGATCTAGGTGTATATCATCTACATATTGTACAATGTTTGACTTACTTTGAGGGTTAAGTTTCTCGAAAATTTCTCTCCGTGTATTTTACGCAGATGTCGATAATAATGGACGAAATCAGCGAGTCCATGGTGCTGTTGGATATTTCTTCGTACGTGTCTTGATAGAGGAAACAGGTTGACAATAGTACACGCGGTGAGGTGTCTCTTTGATTACTTCTTTTTCATTGTAGGGCTTAACATTTTCCGTATATAATTATTCTTTTACTATATGTTATTTCTATTTTTTGGTTTCTCGTTTCTTGACGACACGTTGTACAATTAGTAAATGTATTGCTAATTTGCGGTATCACTTTATACTTTCTCGGATCTTTGTTGCATATGCGTCCATCCGATCGCTTTTGTCCATCTCAGACTTGCCATTATCGTATTCTGTTACTGCCAAAGGTTTCATTCTCGCAGGAAAACCGTGATGGGTGGAGGAATCCGAATTTGATATTATAATGCGTGCATGTTTCGTTGATAACATTCTCGCATTACGGACATCTCTGTTTCAGCACTATACCATTAGTATAAATACCATTAGTAGCTTCTCACGATATCATTTCCCCTCTTTTCAGTGGGTACGACATAACAAATTGTGGCATATATTTTTTGTTGGGAGTTTCAACAACACGTGTCCTCAAATTTAACAATTTCAGAGCTAGTTCGTAACTGTAATATAAAAATTACGAATAAACAAAGTAGGGCCTTCACTTGGCAATTTTTCTGCAAGTTCGGTGTAAACATTTTTAGCTATACCGACTTATCTGAGTACTTACCTGATTTATCCGTGGTATCCCGGCCAGCATATATTTTTGCGAACCATGTATATCCTTCTTTGGAACACAGTTTGAATAATTTTATACCGTATTTATGCGTGTTATACGGTGTGTATTGTCTAAATATTAGTCGCTCCCTCCAAGAGACCATTGTCTCGTCGACTACATTTGGTCCCGGTGGAAATATTTTCTGATAATTGTCTATCAATATGTTTACAAGTGTTAAAACTTTTCTAAGTCTATTATTCTGCGCTATGGCCTCGTTATTTTCAAACCGTAAGTTTCCCAGTAATAAGTCAAATCGATTACGGGACATTCTGCTATGCGGAAACGGAAAATTGTCAATAGGGGTCGTTGACCAACGGTGTAGTAAGTGGTGTCTGTACTACACTCGAGTCTCCTGTAAGGCGGTGTTTTTACAATGCGATTTCGATATAACGCGGAGCAAAAATTGCGACAGTTCTCTTATAACGCGTTTTTCCTAGAAGGACATTCCAACACCTCAAATGGCTTGAAAAATTTATCTATGACAGCACCTATTCCACGTGTTAAATTAATAAAACAATCTAATTGTGCTATTCGCAATGATGTTCAACCTAACATGCCCAGACCACTATTGCTGCCCTCACCAGAGCCAAGCAGAGCATATGAGAGTAGAGTAGAGCGCAGAAATTCACAGAATCGCAGTGTATAGCACAAAAGTCAAAGCTACCCTATCCTAACCTAGCCAAACGTAACGTAACACAACATAACGTGAAACTACGTGATAAGAATGTTTAAATTCTGATCAGACTCGAGCGATGTTATGAAGATAAGAGTGTTGCAGAATAAAACGTTTGTTTGGGAAATAAATATAAATAAAAAAAATAAAAAACACTGACGGATAAGAGAACTTGTGATAGAAAAGATTTTAATAAGGGCTTTGATAAGCGCTCAAAAGATAATTATATAAAACAAAGTAACAACTCGTTTAATTTTAACATGTTAGAATCCTATTTTAAATTAGGATGCGTCGCTAATATGTATCGAATTAAGTTTTTCCTTTTTTAGTTTATAATTTTATTATATGAACTATGTATTATATTCGATAAACCTAAATTCAAATACGTAAAAATCTACATATTCATTGCCATTTCTGTTATAAAATTTGATTTATTAACCGTATCAACTTGATACTTTGAGAATGCAATTTTTACATAGGTCTGATTTATTTATTTCTCAGATTCCATTCGTTTCCGTCAGAGGTTTCCATATAACACGGTATAAATTAATCTCATTTGCTTATTACCGTGTTTCTCATAACGCGATTTTCATACAACGCATTTCCTGATTTCAGTTATTTCTGATTTTCTTATAACACAGTTTCCTGTCGCGTTATAGACTTGACTGTACTTCCATTCGAACATTTGAACCATTCTAATCATTTTCAACAATTTTTGTAAACTTTAATACGTGTCCTATAACTTTTGAGCAGGAGTGTACTATACTTTTAGTATGATGTATATTGAAGCATTTGAAAGTTGCAGAATTACTTCGATAAATTTCTTCGAATTACGATGTACCTTCACTCCGCATACAAAGGCATAGTCAACTCCCTTCACGTCCATCTTCCAGTGATCGGCACTCGAATATTTCATACTGATATTTTCAACATTAACTCTATTTGTCAGGGCTTGTGCCATCGAATAGCGTGGCGTACAGTCGCGTGACACTTGGTGTATATACACCGGTTTCAGTCTTCTCTGTGATCTTACACATCGACAAACAGCTGTTCGATTTTGGACACAGTCATTACGTATTCATACATACGTCCTGCCACGTTCCCCATCCTTTGTCACGAAAGAATGGATTGTTTAAACAGCCTTCGTTTCCGGTATCTTCGGAACGAGAAGTCTGCCTGTTGCTAAACTTCATTGCCGATTTCCAACTACGTTTTCCACTCATTTTTTTTCCTGTTTTGCGTCTTTCCACGATACTGTCATTGCTGTGTCGTTACATGTGTATTTTGTTCGGGGAGTTTATTAACACGTTGAGTACGGCGTCGATTTTGCTATATTTTCCGCTCAGGCGGTAGCTAGTGAGCACTTGATACCGAGCGCTCAAGTATACCGATGGGTATGAGCAGAAGATTACTTTGTTTCACTTTGTCGTTTGGACTGTGAGAATGGTACAGCCAATGCACAAATATACAAATTATAAACAGAAGATAATGGGGTGGGGAATGCCAGAAAGGCAAAAAGGCGATCACCGAGAAACGATCAGTCGAAAAAAGCCACGCAAGTGTAAAGATTTACTTTAGCAGAGGGAATTAAATTTTTTGCGATATATTAATTGTCATTGATAATTTAACCCTTGACAATGCCAGTCTTAGGCACCGATGATGATCAAACGAAAAATTCGCTGTCAGTCCCTAGAATCCACATCGTCCAAACGAAAAGTCTACTGTCAGTCCCTAGGGAAAAAAAAATTGGTGACTTTTATTATATGTTGTGCTTTATAGAAGCAGTTCGTCAGTAATTGCGAACAACTCCAAATGGAGGTAGTGCAAGTAATAACCGAAAACGAGAAACGCGTTGCTAAGGTCAAAATGGGAGATCTCCCCGATCGGTCGGCTAAGTAAGTGTTGACAGTCTTAGCATAAGTTAACTAAATCTATTACCATCGTATAATTGGAGCAACCCATCCGTCAAATTGACGGGTTCCGTAAATCTAGTGTTAATAATACGAAATACGATTACACATAGTTTCCATTTCTTCCTATTTTAAATTTTAAATTTTACCTGCTTATATGAAAAATGGTAGCAAATGGTAACAAAATGATAGATTGGTGAGGAAAAAAGAAAAGGGATCAATGAGGTTTCATTTTTCGAGGATAGAAGGATTTTTCGCACATTTTTGTGCACTGAATCCGAATCTGGCAGCAAAAATTACTTATCGTGTTAGGTTTAGGAAATAAATAAAAACTGTCCCTCCTGATCTAAATAAACAAAAATTAAATACTAGTAAATGAGAACTATCCTTCTACCAACTAAGCTTTCTCTGTAAAATCAGATTTGATTTACAATCGCATGATTTTCTTGTCGGAGTGTACTGTTAGAGCTATTTAAGAAACACTGAAAATCACAGCGTGTGTTATGATTTCATCCCGAACTGCATGTGGGTACACGCACGTGTGTGATCTGACCAAGAGGTATCAGGATAGCCCAGATCCGAGGTGGTTATTTAAGGGTCAAAGCTCAGGGAACATTTCATGGATGGTTCGAATAACGATATGGTTCCCAGATGCGACGGCCACTCGAGCAAGTCGATCGTTAAGTCGATCATCATTCACGTAGGTCTGGTTCTCAACATTTGGCCTGCATGACGTCAGCTGGGCTCGTGCGATGAAGCCCGTGACGATTGGGGTAGTTACCCTGAAACGGAATTGAAATAAGATATGAGAATAAATTAGCGTAAGAGCTGCTGAAAAGTTATTTTCCAGAAAGTGACTTCTAGTGATTCTTCGAGCGAGCCTTCGACTGGACGCCATGTCTGGCGAGTAGGTAATTTGAAAACTACTTTATCTTAATCATTTTGTTCAAATATTAATCGTGTAACATTTCAACTCCTTTGTACCCAGCTTCCACGATAATCAAGGGTAAAACCAGTGTTTCTACGAATGTAGAAGTAAACTAAGGAGTTCGAAGCTTTTATAGAAATATCGATACTTTCTTTTAAACATTTGCGTCAATACATGCAGTGACTCACGAAAATATTCGGACACCAAGGTATGTCTGAATTAATCACATCGTATCGTAGATACGTTGTACCCGTGTTGCTTAAGAGTTCTCCGAATTGCTTTGGGATGAACTTGTATTCCATTAACATCCATAATTCAGATGGAAAAAGAATGGTGTGGCAGAAAACGAGTGAAGAGTTCCACCATCGAAACACGAGAGGTACCGTAAAACACGACGGAGGAAGCGTGATGGTTTGGGGCTGTATTTCGACCAGAGGAATTGGCAATTTAGTTTTTATTGACACCATCATGGACAAAAACTGTCATTTACACCTATTGAAAAATAATTGATTAAATAGTGCAGAAAAAATGGGAATTCGCAACAATTTTAAGTTTTATCAGGATAACGACCCTAAACATAAAGCACGCATTGTTCAAGAATTTTTGCTTTATCGTTGCCCGAAAGTTCTTCATCCTCCACCACAATCGCCGGATCCCAATCCCATTGAAAATTGATGGATAAGTTAGATCGCAGAATACGAACGACAGCAATTAACTCAAAAGAGGAACTAAAACAAAGGTTGCTGGAAGAGTGTGCTGCTATCGGTACGAATTATTTGGAAAAAATCATTTTTTAATATGCCCAACAGATTGAGGCACGTATCGAAACAAAGAGGCTGTGCGACAAAATATTAAAAAATGTGTTTATATAAATAAATTAGGGTTATATAATGTTATTTATGTCAAATGTCCGAATATTTTTGTGACGTAAGAATAGGGTATTATTTTATTTATAATTTGTTATAGTAAATCCATGTCAATTTATTAAATAAGACACATGGTTTTGTTAACTTAAATAAACATCTTATCCCCAGAATAAGTAACGAACACGATCCATGTATAAGTATCTGCGATACTAAATGATTAATTCAGGCATACCTTAGCGTCCAAATATTTTCGTCAGTCACTGTATCTGCAAATATACAACTGTCTAAATACTGAGAAAGTATGATAGATATTCTACTTACAAGGGACATTAGGAAACTAGAAAACCCAGATTGCTTTTAAATTTTGTGTGCTTTTTAGAGACACCAAGAGACGTTGCAATTTATTTTTTGCATTGTCTGTAATTTGGTCTTTTAGTATGAAAATACTTCTTATATGCATTTATATATTTTCCTATTTTTCTGTGTACCTTTAAAACTACAGTAACCGTGACAAGGAACCAGTTAAAGATTTTTTGTTTCCTTTGTTAGTAATACAGTATCGATGGTATGGAAATAAATGAAAGAAATACGATATGTTATTATCACGGCAATATTCCGAGGCCATGAAGCTAAAAATGTTCGAGTGTCTTAAAAAAAGGAAAGAACAAAAGTACACGAATCGTGCGGTGTGGGAAAAATATTATTAGTTATATAAAAGATAAGCTTAATGAGACGGGAAGTGCAGAAAACCGCGAAAGCTTATGATTCTATATAATTATGTGTAATAGTGGAAAATACAAATAAACGATTACGTGTAATAGTGGCAAGTACAAATAGACGATTAGGCGTAATAGTGAAAAATACAAGCATTCGATTAGGTGTACCAGTTGTGAATACGAGACCAGGTGTTACATAAGTAAATGGAAAGCGACTATTAAATTTTATAGTTTGTGACTTGT
Source organism: Eufriesea mexicana (assembly GCF_001483705.2). Taxonomy (NCBI): domain Eukaryota; kingdom Metazoa; phylum Arthropoda; class Insecta; order Hymenoptera; family Apidae; genus Eufriesea; species Eufriesea mexicana. The sequence continues at coordinate 307,103 of NW_016909557.1, read as the reverse complement.
ACTACCCATTAGAAATTAATTGAACGAGGTGGCTTTCCTCATACTGTGAAACGAAAACGAAATTTTTTCCTTGCAAAGGAATATTTATAAGAAATTACGTTTGCAATAGTAAAAGGAACGTGCACATGAGACCGTAGAGGATTGGAATAAAGTTAGCCTTAGTAGTGAGTCACGCGTGTGTATCAAGTCAGAAGATGATGCAGGAATATTTAATCGGGAAAGAACTAATGAAAAATTTTACCAAGCAAGTATTTCTACAATCTTACATGTTGCACGTGTCTTACACTTACTGTTGCATGATGCAGGATGAAATAAGAATACTACAGATACTCTGTCAGCTTGTTAATATGGAAATGTATATTTGTATTTAACAGTTTGTCGATTCCAAGAATGGAAAACTGGTTTTAAGATTCATGTTGATAATGTCAGTTGTCGTCGTGAAAAAATAGTCTTGTTTACGATAAAACACCTAACATATATGAAATGATATAATCGAAAGCAAATAGCAATGATCTATGTCCTATAGGGAATGAGTATCATAGAAAAATTAATTGAGAAAAATTTTTAGATGAAATTTCATCGATAGATACTAAAATTCGTATAATATTAGTGTCACGACGTATCAAAGCAGTTATTTGATGTGAGAACGTTATAAAATATTAAGTAAGATATTATTTCCCTCCTCTATAATTTCTCCACTTTCTGAATCGTATTTTATTCTGTCAGTTGGTTCATATATCGACTCTATTTATTTACGTTCGGATTATTAAGTGAATATTCTCCTACATTCGAATGAAACAAAAGGGATATAAACAAACTTTATTCCGAATCCTTTAAATTTAGAGAAAATAAATATTAAAATTTTTCCTCAGGAAATCAATATTTGCTCCTTTATAAATTCATGAAAATGTGCCTATCAAAATATGACTTTTTTGTATATGCATGCTATGTGTATGCTGTGTATACATGTATATACACGTATTTTGATCTGGTAGTGAATAGTTAATAGTCATAAAATATTTGAATACCTTGGACTGGTAGAAAAACAATTAATAGTTATAAAATATTTAAATAGTTATAATATTATTTATATATACGAATATAATATTATTCTTGGCAAAAGATTATTGATTAAATGTAATATATAATACTAAGCTATTTAAAAGCACGGAGACTTTTGGTATACGAAATACTATTAAATATTATATAATATTGTGTATATAATATTGTGTGTAAGTTATCATCTTTTATAATGGATGGATGTTACGTATATGTAATTAAATTAAGTTCAAATGAAATCGTATTTAGATTTCTCTCAACAAAATTTTAACAATTTATCAACGATAACTCGTAGACATCAAATTATTCTTTTCTTCCCAATTGTTGCCCTTTGCACTTTTGTGTCATCTTCTTTTGACGAAAGAACAACATTACGTAAAATCTCGTTTTTCGACCATTTATCAAGGATTATTATACTTTTCTCATACTTGGCAAATATTATATAGCGTTGAGGAGTAATTCTAGTCAATCTTTTTACTAATTAATACTTCAGTTACTTCTATGTCGCCCTATAAAGAATGACAATTAAATTAAAGACTGTGTCGCATGATTAGAAAAAATGTGGAAAAATCGTTTTAAAACATGAATAAACATTAGAACATAAATTGTTATAATAAATAAATAAGTTTTAAATATTAATTAAATATAAATTTAAATATTAAGAAGTAATGAATACTACGTATAGAAAAATGCATTATTTGAAAAATTAAAAATTGATAGTTAAATATCAGATAGCATTTTCAAAATTGTTATACAACCGAAAAAGAAGTCGAAAATATAGAATAAAGCTGTTTTCATATGGATTCATATGGATTCTATTTGCAAGAAAATCGAGTTTTAATATTCGTTAAGTACACATGCACTTAACTAACCTCAATTTGCTTAGTTACCATCAGCCTGATTAGCCAGTGCTACTTCTGTTCGTATTTATAAACAGTGTCAGTTAGAATTTCCTATAATTTTAAATAGTACGTTAAATGTAATATTTTTCCGCTATACTGATACAAGGCGGAGAAAATGGTCTCGTTGATATTGCAGATATAGTTTTGTTTCACGAAGTAAAAAACTAGATTACCATTTTATTTATGGAATCATATGAAAGAAATGATTCATAGTAAAAATAACCAATGTCATCGCAAAATCATTTATCATTAACAGATAATATTGTACTAACATTGACGGAATTGAAGAATGTAAATATTCAGTTGACGTTTCTTTAATCTTGCGGAATAAAAAGAAATTACGGAGAACTGAGAAATAAGAGGGCTGTGTTACCGATAATGCAGTGTGAGCGGGCACGTTGTCCGGACAGCGCAACCTCGTGTCGGTAATGTCTGATCGGGTTACGAATGATTCTTTTTTTGTAAATGTTTGAGGCGTTGATAAAAAAGACCACCGTGAAGTTACGGTGTCAAAAACTCTTTATACGATATTACTCGGTAGTTAAAGAAGCGGACGGATATCGATTTTACTTTTGATTTGACTTTTTACGTTTCACCGAGCATGGTGAGTATTTTTAAATCATATATAAGGAAATGTCAGTATTTTTTCTCTGGCTACTTTTTGTTCGAAAAAGTTTTTAAATATTAATCGCTATTTATCAATGTTCATTAGGTTAGATTTTAAATTTTATCCTTTTGATATTTTCACGTATGCTTATATGGTAACATTTTTTGTGTCACGTGATCCATCTTCAACACCTTCTCGTTCTAAAAACATCCTACTTTACTGAAAAGTTTGCCTATGTGATAATGTTTCCTCTTTATAAATCTTATGTTTTATAGGTTTCGTAAGCAGTCATAAAATTTTAGACAGAAGCTGATAACGTATCGTTGTTCAATATAATTTCGCTTTATTTTTATAATACGATCGTCAAACATGGTATTACTTATATGATAATTAGTTTGCAGTAACTAAGCCGATAAAGATGTACATAATAAGCATACTTTTTTAACATGATTCACTGATTGTATGGTATGTTTTTTTTCTCGCCAAAGTTACCAACTTGGGTTAATTAGAAACAACTTTTCTTGAATAAATTTGTTTTTAGTGCGCTGTATATACTCTTTTCCTCACGCGATTTATAGATTATGCATTACAGCAATAATTGTCCATTCTTTTAATATGTATCTCGATCGGAATATATACACACACGGAATACTTATATTTAAAATTTTCACGTTTATCGTTAAAAGAAGTCTTTCGAGTTTATGAATATCGAAACTTTTGTGGAGAATATTTAAACAAAACTCTTCGATACGTATTTCCGTTTTTATCGGTAATCGATCATATTCGAATGAAAAAGTCTCAAATGGTATTAAATATAATACTTCCTCGAAATATTTTATAACTAGATTTCCGACTCTCAACTTCGACTCTCAATTTTCATATTTTCAGTATGAACGATTGTCGATAAATACGTTTCGCGTAAATTCCATTAAAATTGCAATACACGTAGATACATATAGATTAAATGCCAAATGAACGTATGATTCATTTCGTAATTGCCTTATTGCCAGTAGATTACTGTTTATAGCAGTTTGCACTTTGTGATACTTCAAATATCCGTAATTCGTATTAGACATCACGTTGAGAAATAAACGTGTGTCATAAAGTGAGTGGTTTGCAAGTATTATTCAATTATTTTAATAATTTAATTGTTACATCTTGCATTTTTTGAAAAAATATTTTTTTACATCAATCATTAATCATTCTCGTTAGAAATAGTATAAATGTTGAAACCGAATTTTTGTTTTAATGACGAATTCGATTATGCAATTATTTAAAAAAAATTGAAGATAAAATTATTATTTTAATTTTTTAATTATTAGATATAATTAATTAATTTATGAATGGCTGACATTGATATTATAAATATGATTAGTCATGTTCAGCGAGTTTCAAAAAGCAAATATTTGACTTTGTCTGATTGGTATAAAAGAAGCTGGTTGTCGTTATAAACGATTAGTTTTTCTCAGAAATTATAGTATTTTGTAGGTGACAAAGGACAGAACGAATTTTCGATATTAAATGATTTCGAAGTTTATTAAAAAAGATTGTTTGAATTTGGCTGAAATATGTTATCTCTTCCTCCACATTCGATATATTGCGCTATTTGATTAACCTAACCTAACCTAACTTAATCTTCTTAACAACTAGAGTTTTAATTCATGAGAAGATTTAAACAATTATTTCAATGATTTCATTAAATCTGATAGTTTTTAAAGAAATAGAATTTTTCATTATCTGATCGATAATATTTTGAAGAACCTGCAAGATAATAATACTTGATTTTTTCTATTTTTAATAACACAGAGTAACAAAAATTAAGTAAATATCATTTACTTAATACTGGAATTAAAATGATAAATCATTTACAAGCGACAATTGGACAAATTAAACTAGTTAAAATGATTTGTTTTAGACTTTTTATATTTATAGTTACTCAAAAGATGTGATTGTTTTTAATAAATCTGAAAATGAAAATAAATGTGAATAAATAGAATTATAACTATATATACTTATTTATTTTGGATATGCCACTTTAATTATTATTATTTGCAAAATGGTAGTTTTAGCGTTAAGAGGTCCTTTAACCACAATGACAAAATGACTTTTGATATCGAGATCTTTGTTGAGATATTGATATTGACAATTCTTAATAAGGAAAATAATCGAGGCAGTTATGTTAGATGGCCCATCTTATATGTCTGCTGATGCACGCATCAATCTTTTGAATATGGCTTTCAACAGTTGTGCACGTATTAAGGGCATAAGAATTCTTTCTGACTCTTGATTGTTTATAATAAATAAAATAATCTCGCAGTAATTAACAGGAATTAACAAATAATATTCAATTCAAATAGTTAAAACAAACTAATCTTTTATTAGAAAATTGATCAACATATCGAATAAAAGCGAAATACAATTTTTTAATATATATATATAGATGTTGATAAATATATTTTTATCATTACAAAGTTGTGAACATTTGTTTAAAGTTTACTTCTATTTCATTTTGTTTGATGTATCAATAATTAATTTCATTTGATAAAATATTATTATTGTTATCATTGCAATTTACTGACTTACTTTATTTTATAGTTATAATATAAAAATGGCGTATAAAAATAAAACCTAAAATCTAGGAAAATAAAATAGTTGAATAACATAGCACCGATATAATGTTACAAGAGGAGGATACGAATAATATTCATATTTATTAGTAGAAATTTATTACTTATCATAATATAAATTTATTTTATATGCATTACGATAGAAATATTTACATTTGGATGTATTTACACGGAATATAGCAGAAATTTGGCATCGTTCGGGTAAAATAACTGGCTTTTTAAGTTTTATTACTTAGCCCACCATATGAAGCATCCAGTGAGCAAAATTTGTGTGAACAAAGTTGTAAGGTCGTTTAGTTTCGGACCTCTTACCGTTCGTCTTGGTGGTGGTATCGAAACGTTTCTGTGTAAACCGCACCACACGTGTTGAATCCTTTCATTGGTTAGTTCGTGGAGGGGGCAAGAGGGTGGGTAGAACATTTAATTCGAGCTTGCGAGGGAAGTCGTTGATTGAAAACGAGGTACGCCAGTTGTGTTCCAACGCTGCTTCGTGTGCAACTGTTTCGTATTTTCTGAAAAATGTCTCGTTGATGTCGACATAACAAAGGCCGTTTTCAACAAATTTCTTCCCGGACCAGCGGGAATTGCTTCTCGATACGCGCGAATTGGCGAAACGAAATTCACTCGTTGCTCGAATTTCTTCGAGCAAACAGTGTCGTTATTATTATTAACCTTTCGATTTGGTACAGTTACCGATATATCGAACAGTCATAACTGCAGTGCTTTTTGTTTTTCTTTGTTACGATACAGTCGATGGACGTAAGATAAAAGTTAAAAGGTGTCTTTAAAGATCGTTGTCGTCGGAGCTCGTTTCAAAATTGAACGATGACGAATCCGTCTCGTCTTCTTCTTCCTCGGCTCGTGAGGTCAGGCTTTTACCTCGTAATTCGTGAAAGCATAATTTAAATAAAATGTGCCTACCATCGTTAGTGCTCGGTGCTAGTTCTGAATGTAAACATTGCTTGGCATAAACAATTGCCTCGAATTATCGTTGCACGTCTGAGGGTGATAGGAAATATTTCGCCTGTAAGTTGAAAATTCATTATTTTCCATCGTTGTCCAACCAGAATTGTTTCGTTTGTTTCGTTTGTATCGTTTGTTATTTTCAGTCGCGTAATTTTCTGAGATTGCTATCTGTTGTTCGCAGAGCTAGGCATTTTAATTTTAAGAGATAACGCAAAGAATATGCAATCGAGCGAAATACACGAAGCGAATTTCATAGAATTGTTAATTTGAATATTTGATCGACAGTGTCTCACTTTTGTCGAGATATTTGTTAATAAAACGTTCGTCACATATTTGTTGTAACCAATATGCGTATGCGTTGATAACGTTGTTGATAACAACTTTATCGTAACATTTATCTACTTCCTTCAGCTGATAGAATTATTAGTGAGTACCTAGCCGATATACGGAACACACAGATTATATCTTCATACTTTGGCGGCAGAATAGATCTGTGACCGAATTTGTAGGTGTTTCGTATAAGAGGAATACAGGATAAAAAAATAAATAAAAAAATCGTATATTAGAGCCTTTGGTGTAATTGTAAATAAAACATTTTAATATTGTACATATTTAATAATAATTTATATATATAATAATTTCATTTTTCCTGAATCCTAACGATAAACTGTAATATTGTGTTTATCAGTGATTAATAACTTGTATTTCCAAGACTGGAACTATTTTGAGTCACGGTGTTATTTATATGTGTTAACACATGTGCATAAACGAATTAAATATTCGTTATATATAAATATATAAAATATATAATTCCTTATAATTTTCGTTATAAATTTTTATGATTTTTGTTTATATATATTACAGTGTATGTTAATACATGTTGATACGTGTTAACATAATTTTATATATAAAAGTTATAATTGTTTATATATTTCATACTCTCTATTTTATTAAGATATATTTCGTGTAATATTTTACGTAAATATGTAATAATTTTGTCAATTAAAATTATTCGATATTAATTTTATATCATATTTGATATACATATTAGAAAATATTTATATATATGTATATAAGAGATAATAGTTTACATATTTCATGCATGATGTTTTGTTAGAATATAGTTATGTATTTAAATATGTTGAATTTTATTTCCAAATTCTGAGTGTAGAATATTACAAAAGCGGATCAAATTAGTTGGAATTAGTCCAACGATATTGTGATCTAGTATTTTCATGCGTTCGAGGTTTCACTTTTCCCCCTAATTGATTTAATAGCAGTAGCTGAGTTAAAAAATGCTTATCTTCCCCTCTGAAAATGCGGATATGCTACCATGTTTTTCAATCAAGTGTCATTAATCGAGGTTTTTGAAGCCTCGACCTAATTAGTAGTACTATTTTTTATTGGCGTATGACCGTATTTTAATCTTGCCTTTCATATGAAATTTACTGAAGTGCTTTTTGGGCTAATAGCTAGATAATCTTTTCAAAACATTTATGAGAAGTTACGATGTTTCGTATTTTACGTTTTAGATCAAAATTTGATTCGGTCAAAAATGAAATTTAAATCTAAATAATTGTTGTTTTTATCCGTAAACTTTAAAAATCTTTTAAATCTTTAAAATGAGAAGATCTCTGTTTATTTTAATATAAACAGAATTTTTAAAATTTTTTTTATTTCTCTTAATGATAATATAATATCCATCAATATTATATAATAATACAATATAATAATTATGGCATAATACCAAATGTAATATTAAATACTCTCAAATATAATTGTCAAACGTAAAAATATAAATATCTGAAATTTCTATTGTATCTGTAAACTATAAAATATAAATATAAATATTGTTCAAATTCTGATAAAATCTTGTAGTACTCTATATTAGAACGTGCACTGCAACGAGTGCGTGGTTTCAGAGAAATAATCGCTTAGTTCCTTCTACGAAAGCATATTTTCTTTGTATTGGCATTACCTTTTTTTCCTTTCGTTTCTTTTGCTTCCCATTAAAGGTAGAGATTGAAAAGGAAAAAAGGATCGCGTGAATCTAGAGAAGAATAAGGCTTGTTGAACGCTTTAAATAGAATTGAACAATTGAACGTTGACGAACGTTTGGATTTTCGAATTCATTATTAAATTATTTAAACTTTTTGTACTTAAAGAGCTATGTATTATTAAGCTATGTATTGTACACAACGAAGGTACATAAATCGTATGTTTAGTGTTTCATATATTACAATAAAGATACATAGTTATTGCGATATGTATATAAACTACACACGTGGGTACATAAAGTGTACCTTTATATTTAGTAAGTTATGAAGGGTTACAATACATAAAGTATTATGTCTTAAAATAATTTAGAATTTTGAATATGAAAGCTTGTTTTTCGTGTGTTTTACTTTACATATTTTAAGTTGTGTATTTATTTTACATACATTATATTTAATATTACAATTATAAATTATATTTAATAATATAATCGAATATTATACTATAGCAGTGATAATAATAATAACGGTAATAATTGGAAGAATAACATTATTACTGATTATATGGTATGTAATCATATACATATGCAGTGTTGCTATAATATAGCAAGTAACAATTATTTTAATACATATAATTATATTTTGGTGTTACATATAATATTTATATTCATATAATATACGTATAATATTTTAATGTTTCTATATATATTTATACATCATATTTTTTATCGATATTCGTATTTGTTTTAATTTAATGATTAAATTTCACTACTGTTACAAGTCCTTGATTTGATGATTTCTCCCAATGATTTTGGTAGTGCATATTATTCAATTATAGTTAAAAAGAAAAGTAATTCACAGAAAATTTAAGAAGATGTATTTAAATATTTTCATCTCTTTCATGATTGAGAAATTCTTTATTCCTTCCCTAATGGTGATATTATTAGTAAATGCCAATAACTATGATTTAACGATCATATGCAAATA
>NW_016909557.1:270224-297722 GCF_001483705.2 Eufriesea mexicana | reverse complement strand
TCTAGAGAAGAATAAGGCTTGTTGAACGCTTTAAATAGAATTGAACAATTGAACGTTGACGAACGTTTGGATTTTCGAATTCATTATTAAATTATTTAAACTTTTTGTACTTAAAGAGCTATGTATTATTAAGCTATGTATTGTACACAACGAAGGTACATAAATCGTATGTTTAGTGTTTCATATATTACAATAAAGATACATAGTTATTGCGATATGTATATAAACTACACACGTGGGTACATAAAGTGTACCTTTATATTTAGTAAGTTATGAAGGGTTACAATACATAAAGTATTATGTCTTAAAATAATTTAGAATTTTGAATATGAAAGCTTGTTTTTCGTGTGTTTTACTTTACATATTTTAAGTTGTGTATTTATTTTACATACATTATATTTAATATTACAATTATAAATTATATTTAATAATATAATCGAATATTATACTATAGCAGTGATAATAATAATAACGGTAATAATTGGAAGAATAACATTATTACTGATTATATGGTATGTAATCATATACATATGCAGTGTTGCTATAATATAGCAAGTAACAATTATTTTAATACATATAATTATATTTTGGTGTTACATATAATATTTATATTCATATAATATACGTATAATATTTTAATGTTTCTATATATATTTATACATCATATTTTTTATCGATATTCGTATTTGTTTTAATTTAATGATTAAATTTCACTACTGTTACAAGTCCTTGATTTGATGATTTCTCCCAATGATTTTGGTAGTGCATATTATTCAATTATAGTTAAAAAGAAAAGTAATTCACAGAAAATTTAAGAAGATGTATTTAAATATTTTCATCTCTTTCATGATTGAGAAATTCTTTATTCCTTCCCTAATGGTGATATTATTAGTAAATGCCAATAACTATGATTTAACGATCATATGCAAATAACATTAAGAACGTATACCGCCATGTTTAATCTTACGTTTCGTTAGTACAGTTTTTGCATCAATTTTAATTCAATATTGGCTCGTTACAGATATTTATTTAATAAATTTATTTATAAAGAAAGCTAAGATTCCTTTTATTAAAAATAAAAATTTCCGATCGTAATAGGTAGGAAGTAAGTATGTCAAGGGTAGACAAATGATATTAAGAGGTTAGTTCCGGTTACTTACTCGCGTTCTATTATCCGTACCAATTTAATACTGTTTTAACGTTCCTTATAGGATATCTACATCTTACGCTATTAATACGCTAGATATTCATAATTATTAGATGTTTTGTATAAGTCAGATAACAGTCGGTAATTTGCATTTAAATTAATCGTCATAAGAAATGTTTTGATGATTGCACCACTATCGCACTGTTATTGAACACAGCTATGCAAATTAGTATTTGACTTCAACGATAAATAAATTATATAGAATTGAATTTAAATCAATGTAAATCTGATAATCGTATTCTCTCGTGTACAGTTGTTGATAAAAATTAATCAAAAATGATTATCTCTTATTATTAAGATAAAACCTATAAAGTTTTTTGGTCAGGATAAACAGTGTTTTAGAAAATGAAAATTCTAATTTCAATTCCAAATTATTGTTTTCACTCAAAAAATTTGATTAGTGAGGTTAGAATTTTTCTTTTTCGTCTTGTAATCTCTGCACTATAATTATAACTACAATTCGAATCGTATATTTACTGAAAAAAGTACAAAGTGAGGTTAAATTTTTCTTCTTCGATTCTTATCTTCTCATTATAATTTTAACTATAATTTTAATCGTATGTTAACTAACAAATTTACAAAGTAAAGTTAGAATTTGTATTCCTCGTTTTCTTCTCTTCACACTGGTTATATGTAATAGAATTACTCAGTATTTTATTATTTACGTAAGTTTAAATTTAAATTAAGCCTGATCTATTAAGTGTATGATTTACCATTAAAATAATTACTGGAGATTTTTGCCAATTAAAGTGCCGGCAATTTTCGAACAACTATTTCTCGCATAGAGCATTTTATTTAATAGCACCATGTTTTTTATCTAATATTTATATTAATTTTGTAAAAGAAGAAAGTTTAATTTGAAATAAAAAGTAAAAATACAAATATTGCATAAAGTCCATCTTTGAAAAAAATATCTATTACGATTTCTTATAATAAGCTCGATAAAAATCTAACCTCAAAAAATATATAATAGAATTAGAATTAATCGATTTACGATTAGTAAATAAAAGTGCAATATTTTATACTTTTAAAGTGGAAACAATTTTATTAATCCAGTACAATCTTTAATGTTTTTTTCTAGGTATATAATATGAAACTAAATTATTTCATTTCGAAATAATATTTTTTCGTTAGTCCTCTTATACTTATTTTTGTCTTAGAGAAAAATGTAATTTATTTATCCTAGAAATAATTAAATCTAAAGATTACGAACCTATACAGAATTCGGTGTAACAGTCATGCAACTATATTTTACAATTGTGAATAAAATAATACAATTATTTTTATATTTTGAAGAGTCTTTCTTTTTCAGAGGTCGACGGAACAATTAACTCACTGCAGTACGGTGACATTAGAAGAAAGCCTGGATAATACGGACGGAATAACAACGCGAACCGTCTCTGAGAAGATCATGAGTATCTGTAAAAATACCATACGATGGGTGCTCCTTCTGGATGTGTTACTCGCCTTATCAGGTACGAATATGTTTCTCATTTCTTCTTAACTTTCATACTTACCATTTAAGTGCCATACAAAATTATTGGTAGATATTATAATAGATACACCACGATATACTGCATTTTGTTCTTCTTATTTACAACGAAGCAGCAGATCTTTATGCAGATATACGCGTGTTGAAGTAGTACACATACATATCATATATATGTGTATCAAAATATATGGAAAATATACACAATTGATTATAAAAGATTCGAACGTGTGCATTTTAGACTTCTAACAAAGAAAATTCGCATATTAGAAGCAAAATTTTGGAAATGATACTACAGTTGAGATTATGAACCGTTCTTACAACATATACGATATTTGTAAAATAAAGAAAGAAATAAAATCGAGAGAAATATTCGACTGCATAAAAATAGAACGTAAATATTTTTAACTGGTGCTGCAGATGGTCAAATTTAGAAATTATATAAAGATATTAATAGAATACGAAAATAATTCGAATGTTATACGAATACCGTATTTTTTTGACCTAATTTTTCTCAGACATTTTTAACACTTGTGATCAAAATTATTTTATTCTAGTAGAATATCATCTTCGAAGTTTGAATTCAATGTGTATGTTTCATTTATTAATCGTTTAAAATATAAGCATTCGAATATTTTTGTAAGCGACTGTACAGTGATATATGGACGAATATAGTTTCTTTATACTTACGGCATATTATAGTAGTTTTTTTTTCTAAATTTATTATGTCTCTGTGTTATGTGAGGTTACATGAATACATTTAAATTTGCACCAATACTGTGTCAAAATTTCTTATGAGCCTTCTACGTCAACATATTTCAAAGTGTGTTAGATAATATTGATAATATAGTCAAATTACTTGTTCTTTTTAACTAACTTTAAGCAACTGAGTACATTAACGTTTACAGAGAAGATATACGATTTAACTTTTCATTCGGATTCGTTGAATAGGTTTTCTGTTTTTTTAATTAACTGCACTTATGCAAATACATTTATGCAAATCGCATGCAAAGTAAAAGTTATGTCTTTAGAATCTTTCAATATTTAAATAAATTTCTGTCCAGATTCCACGACTTTACCTATTTTCCATAAAATATGCAAAAACATTTATAATTCACAATATTTTGTTTAGGTGGATAAATTTGAATTTTTGATTTCATTAATTTCGGTTATATTGTATATACTAATCTTTTCGAGAAAAGGTGAGAAAAGACGTCTAATCATTTTAGCTTATACTAAAACACATAAATTCGTAGTTGCTTTGTTTATTTTATGTAGTTATAAAATTATATTTATTATATATATTATGTATATATTATTTTTTTAAATTATATATTAAATTAAAAATATATATTTTTTAAAATACTAAAATTATTTTTTTGAGTATTAAATGAAATATTAAAATTCTTACATGTATGAAAATATGAATTTTCTATTTCAATTACATTTCAACGCAGAAGAATGTAGCATGTTGTATTGATTATCTTGATCCAAAAAATATTATATTATGAAACAAAAATATTAAAACAAAATAGTTCATTGTTATTTATTCGAAACATAATAACTGTTGCATTATATTACATTCATATTATGAGGAAGTAACCGTTTGTTAATTAATGCGACGATTATTACATTAGCTACGCGGAAGTGCAATGTTATTCATTGTTTCTAAAGAGCACCGATGCACCATAAACGAGAAAGTACTGAAATTGCAGTACTTCGTAATTTCCCTAATCCTCACTTTTTCCTTAAAAAAAGACAAGAAACGAATATTTAATAAATTATTATATCAATTTAATATTTATTGGGCAATAATACAAATTATTGTACTGATTATTCTATTTATTATACTAATAAGTTATTTCTGTGTTACCTTATTCACATGTTATTATCATATTCGTTTCTATGTTACTATGTTACCTTAATTATAATATACTAATATATTAATTATTCAATCCTATTTTACTTCATTAGATGTATATAATGGAAATTTCTATTCTTTAATATTTCATCGATATTTTACTCAAATTTCGTAAAACAATTTTTTGATTCTTAAAATAAAATAAAATAAAAAATATATTTATAATATAATAATAAAATGTACAACGATATATTATTATATAAATATATATAGGAATGGTTAGGGAAAAAACGAGGAATTTTACAAGCTTTATGGACGAAATCAATTTTTAACTCGTACTGTTACTACTCGTAATAGATACTCGTACTCTACTATATATGCAAATATAATCAATTTTAATATAATGCTATATTTTTAAACGCATTGAGAATTTTAATATCTGCAATTTATGCGTCATATTTCTAATACTTTTTAGAAAAATATTATATACGTTATACAAAGAGAAAGAGAAAAGAACTGGGGATATTTATCTAGTGATTTTCAAGTGATCATTTTGGCAATAACGAGGAATTTTACAAGCTTTATGAACAAAATTAATTTCTAATACTTCAGAGTCTATTGGTAAAACAAATTTGACAAATATAAGTATATCATTGAGAGCCAGAAGCTTTGCTACTCTTAAAACTTGTTAGAATTGTATATTTCCTTTTCTTTTATTTACTAAATAATATTATTATTTCATTGCTGAGAGTATTATTATTTCATAATGCAGTAAAGCTTCTGGCTCTCAATGATATACTTATATTTGTCAAATTTGTTTTACCAATGGGCCCTGAAGTATTAGAAATTGATTTTGTTCATAAAGCTTGTAAAATTCCTCGTTATTGCCAAAACGGTCAGTTGAAAATCACTAGATAAATATCCCCAGTTCTTTTCCCTTTCTCTTTGTATAACGTATAACGTATAATATTTTTCTAAAAGGTACTAGCAATATGACGCATATATCACACAGATTGAAACTCTGAATGCGTTTAAAAATATAGCGTTATATTAACTCGTTCAATTTTAGGAATGAATTAAGCAAAAATAAATTGATTATACTTGCACATGTAGTACCTATTTAATAGATTTAGTACAACGTCTGGCGCTGTACACGCTAGGAACGAATCGTGCATGCAATGAGAGTTGGCTGGAAAACCACGAACCATGTAACACAATACTGTGTGAGTCGACTGTCTGCTTAGAATTTTTCCGGGCGTGTCGCATTAAATAACTTGGCACACACGCGTGCGGTGAAACGTCAATGAACTGTGTTGTAACAAAATAAATTGCATTAGTGTGCAAAAGCACATAAAACTGTGTTATTCTACATATCGGTGCATGAGACAAGCTCGAACAAATATTGCACGAATTAAGAAATAATTAACTGAAATGGAAACAAATCAGGAAATTATACGCGTGTCATTTATTAAGTAATTAATGTCACTACGGAACTCGTTGATGAAATGTCGGCACTGTCAATAAGTGACTATTTTTCAAGTCCATTTATTCAAATTAGAGAATTAATTTAAATAGTAGTCGAATTATAATTCATTTTCTTTAAAATCATGTAATATATGATGTGAAATATTGTATAGAAATTTCATTTGATAAATATGTTTGTTAAAGATACGTTACTGGACTTATTCGTGTGAGTGATTTATTAAAAATTATATCCTTTATTTATTATAGTCATGCAAGTGTCCATAAATTTTGTAACAATTTTTAAGACCTATGAAATTATTTTGTATACGATAATAATTTTATTTAGCTTGTTTAAACTTTTTAAAGTAGTTGAAAATTTCTTGATCTTCTCTAAATGCTCTGCATAAAAGAATGCAACTTCTAACTATGTTCCCCATTTTATTCAAATATTCTGGTGGCAGAGGAAAATTTTCCACTTTAAATTTATAACTTTTCATACGTAATGAAGCTTGTAAAGATACTTACTTTTATGGCTGATATTAATTTATCGTCTACGGAGAACTGTAATTGTTTTCCCAGCTATTGATTTAAACTATGCGCAAAGTCAAACAACTAATAAAAATGATAAGGAAAGGTATGGAATAAAGATAAAATAATTAAATCAACTTTGCCAACTTTTTGTTTAATTTTGCAGGAAATGCAATTGTCAAAAACTTGTTAAACATGCTCCTTTTTAGTCGTAATAGTAAAAATTGACAAGTTACAATTTCATATGTTTTCAACGAACTGATTTGAGATCAGATTTGAATGGAACTTTGCAGGATTCTCCTATAGGTAAATATATATATATACAGGGTGTCTATTTTATCTGGACTCAGTGGAATATCTCATAAACGACGAAAGATGGGAAAAAATGTTAAAACGAAAATTATTTGGTATGGAGAAAGACATAATATGGTATAAATATCTTCTTTATGGGCGATTATTTTATACATAATGATAACGTTTTTGTATACATAATAAGTAAGCGTGCATTAATAGAAATTCAACGAGCTGATAACAGTGTTATTTCATTCAGCGGAAAGTCGTAAAATAAATGAAATAAAGACGGAATAAGAGATGAAACTACGTTTCAAATATAGAGATGAATAACAAAATAATTGTCACCGATAATGTTTACATCGACACTCGTTTCACCGACACTGACATTCGTAATAAACATATTAATTAATACGAAATAACTGTTCATCCAAAATAACAGAGAATTACGGAGTAATAACAAAGGTGCAATTATTAAATTGAAATAAGTATAAATCTATGAAGTAATAATAAAGCAATAACCATGTATTGAACAAAAAGCTTAGTAAAATTAATTATAAAATTACATCGCGTGCCAATGTTTTTGAGAAATTTAATTCTGTATATTTCTCGTAGCTTGCGTTAGGTTTGGATTAGATTAGGTTTGTAAACATTATCGATGATTTTACTATGTCGGTTAATTGATATTATCGGCGAAATTAATGTCGGTTAAGACATTGCCGGTGAAATGATTGTCACTGATTTGATACAAATCCCAAAATAAAACAGCAATAGGGAATAGAATAGGAACGAACAACACCACGCTTTAAAAAAATAAATGAAAAATCCTTCGACAATTGTAAAATAACCACCGAGCTACCCAGCAAGTAGCAATAAGCCGAATCCGTATAGGTTATACGAGGATCACCCACGCATACCTCCTAACCAAAGATCAGTCCCAGATGTGAAGAACGTAATGTACAAATCTCAATTGACCACTTAATGTTACAGAGCCCAAAGTATAACATATCGCGACAAAAACATTCACAGAAGTTACACATCAAAGACAATTTGGAAGATAACCGAAATCGCGACTTACAAATGCACCGTTCACTGCACAAATCGATTAACCCCACTTTTTGAGAAATCTTAAATTTAAGTGTCAAAGCACTTGGTATAGTCGTAACTTTTTATATTTATAATAATTTTCCCTAATAATTAAGATTAACACCGTTAAACGACAAAAATTTTTTCGCCACTGAATAATAAATAATTTATTTCAGAAGTCACTTTGATTAACTCCGTACTCTAATGTAAATCGTTGCAATAATGCAACTCAAATGCACTAGCAAGCCATGAATGATAACGGTGAATTTTTTAGTGCCGTCTTATCAGAATTTAAGTAAAATTTAGTAAAATTTAAATTTATTACTTTTTTCACTTGCCTAATCGATTAACTCTTTCAGTAACGTAAAAATGGTAACATTACTAACGATTACCTTTTGGCTATTTTTTCTTATAAATTTTATATACCGTTAGATGAAAGTTACATTTGTATTTATGCATTCTACGATATTTATTTCGATTTAAATTATAAAGGGAATTTTAAAAAACAATATACATTATTTCATTACATTTCTCCACTTTTTGTTTTATGAAGTTGATCAATTTGTACAGTGAACGGCTCAAATAACAATACGTAAAAGAAACCGAATTGTTACCAAAAATACTATAGTTACACATAGGACGTGCCTACTGAAACGTTGTTAATAACCTATACAGCAGTTGAGGCGACGTTAACCCTCTATGGACCCCTGTAACTTTCAAGGTAGATGCTAATGTATGATCATAATGTCTTGATCACTATAGTTCGCGATTTTTCTTTCCATATATTTATAATTATTTTTACAATACCTCCCGTGGTTCCATTTTGAAAAATTCTAATTCTTTTTCATTTACCGGTTATTCGATCATGATAGGTTAGGTCCTCTATGTCCCCCTATGACCTATTTCCCACAAGATGGCGTGGAAAATTATCTTGTCTATCTATTGCACATTATCTTGGCACAATAGTACAAACATTGTTAATTCAAACTTTCAATATAAATTCGTTATAATAAAATTGTCAAAACTGCTGAATTTATTGGTTGATATTTGTTGATTTTATATTACATACAATTCTTGTAGTCAAGAAAAATATATATTCGATTCATAGAGGGTTAAACTAATATATATATATAAAAAAAAAAGAAAGATGGATCACCAGAATGTTAATTCTTATTGTCCTTATTATTGCAACTGAAGAAGAATACGTCTCAGTAATTTTGAAAATTGTTCATATTTAGGATGGTAGCAAGTAAACGATTAGCAACGCTAATATAATCATCTTTACCCGATATCTTTTGATAATTTTTATCGTTTAGTTTTGCTCCTCGCTATATTTAGTCAAAATATCATTAAATATTTCAATGAATTTGTCTGTTGCATAGTTTGCAGTATCTATACCACCATTTTCGTCTATACTAACACAATTATCTCGTAGACATGTAGGCTAGTTGGATTTAGGTGTCTTCGCGATACTTTAATTTTTAATTAACACCATTAACACGATTAATACGTAAATATGACAGATAATACGCAGATAATTCCGAGTTATAGGACAGGTATTTATTAACAACAAGAGAACGATATCAAAATGAAATGAAATCGGCAATTTGGACTTCGAAACTAGTCAGAATAACGTTAATGACGATAATAATTGTGTTTGTGGTAATTAATACGACTGACGTTATATTTAAAAATAAATTGTGGATAGATATAATGACAGTGGAAATGCGATCGACAGGACTCAGTTTACGTGGTTTATCTATCGCTTATTTCCGTTTTATAAACTATCAGTCGATATTCAATGAAAAATCTATGCATTTTGTATAAAATATATGTTTTTGTGCAAAACGCTCGAAATATACAAAATAAGCAAAATAAAATCCTTTAACGACGAAACGAATAACTAGTGATTGGATAAACCAGTCTAAGGATCTGTTCTTAAAAAGAGAATTTGGAAATAGTTAAAGATAGGGAAAAAATTTGTAACCTAACCTAACTAATTATTGACGTATTATGACAACAAAAATGATAATTATGCACGTTATTATTAAGAAGATACTAAAATACTTTAGTTTGTAACAAATTTTCAATCGACATAAGTACAATCGATAACGAAAGTATTAAAACGCTATACTTTAAGAGAAAATTCTAATCCAAAAACTATCTAGTACCATATTATTTGATATATATAAATCTTTTCCTCGTTGGTAAAAGAGGTTTCGTAAAATAAATAAGCAAATGAATAAGAAAATACCATGCTTCTCTTTATTATAAATTTTTAATAAAGAAAGGTTATTGTAAATTTTAAATAATAATTTTTAATTTGTAATTATTCGTTGCTCTAATATAACACAGCATTCGTGTATCGTGAAATTATATTGAAAATATGTAAATATTGTGTGAAAATATAAAAGGCCGGAAACAATCATAAATATAATTATAAATAATCATTTATTCAATTTATCGTTATTATATTTTATTGTGGGATATTTGTATAAAAATTGAATAAAAGAAGCTTATTTGTTTGAAAATTTGTTATAGTACATAGTAAAAATTATAGAACTTAAATACTTTGTATAAAATTTTGAGGGATGATTTCTGTTTTAAGAAATATTATTTTTTTCGCATAATTTATTATGATCTATATTAAATAAAGTTCCATTAAAATTAGGTTCGATGACCTTTGAACTCATCAACCAGACATTTTGTATTCGGTGGCTATTAGGTAGCAAAAAAATTCACGAATTTCATTGAATTCGCGATGACTTTTTTTCCCAATCGTTTAAATTTCAATAAGATTCTAAATCTAAAAACGACTTGACAATGTAAAAGGTGGACGCATAATTTTCAATCCTTTGAATATTTTCTTATTGTTAAAAATATGAACAAATTTTATGCACGAAAGGTGCATAATGTCATAGGAAGAAGAAATTGTAACATGCAAATTATGTTTTTATGAGTGCGGGATTTTTGGAAATTGTGAGGTTATCTTCATTTCTTGAAATTGTACTCTATTTAATTTTCACTGTTTAATAATTTTAATTTTTATAACTTTCTATTCCTGGTAAAATAATGACTGTTTCAACGATTTTAACAATCCCGGATATGAGGTGTCTCAGCCAAAAGCGAGCAGGGCCTGATCCAATTAAATCTATTCTGACGGGTCAGGAGCGTACAATTCTTGTTCTTCTACTCTCTCTCGCTAATTCGTCTAACCATCGCTTTGAGCATTTTTTATAACGTGAGTTTCTTTGTTTTATGCTATTATCTGTTATAATAGCATGTTATAATGATCTTGTAGTGGTATATTGGCGCAATCGTCTAGACACTTATCTCATTAAGAATAGAGAAATATGTATTGGCAAACAGTGAAGTAATATTAAAGTTTCGCGTGTTATTCCTATAATTACTATAATTTTTCTGCATCAAATTTTAACTCTCATACCGTACAACTTTTGTACATAAAGTTCTTCTATATTTTTAAAAATAAGGGGAGTTTTCAAAGTGCAAAATTATTGGCCCACGGTCACCAATATTATACGCAATTATCGTATATAACGGGTGACTCACGTATTACTTACCATGACTCTCCATGCACATACGCTTATTTGACAAGAAAATGTTCTAAATAAAAGTTAATTAGTTTATAACCGATCACAAATTATCATAAAAGAATGTAAAAATTTGTTTCGATAGAAATCAGAATCACCTTTTCTTTCTTAAAATATGATTACATATTTTTTAACTTTATAATATCGTAGCCTATTTGAAAATCAATTTATCAAGCTTTATGTAAGGTCGAGGAAATAAAAATTGAGAATTTTTCTTTTTGATTTTTTATTTGATCAAAGAATATTTCTCGAAATTTTAAAGATATTTTCCTTTAAATCTTTTAAGAATTAATAACCCTAAACTAATACGCTTAATCCTTTGCACTCCGATTTATTTTTCAAATTTGTTACCAATAACTCCCTACAATTTTAAGTATTTTCTTTGAAATTTACTTCACAGGACAATTCCTCGACTGCTACTTAATTTAAAGAATTTTGTTTACTGATTATATTAAAGTTCTCAAACATTGTTGTAATTTATATTTTGAATTCAAGTAATTCAAATAGTTACTTATTTTCCGGTTTCTTATTTAGTAAATAAAGAATAAAAAAACGTTGAGTGTAACGCGACATAGGAATTCCTATGATAAAAACTGATCTCGAGTCACATTCGACAAAGGAGTGCAAAGGGTTAAGGGTATCGGATGCTGATCTAAAATCGATGACTTTAGAACACGCGTTGAAAATCTGCCGATAATACGAGGCAGTGATGAGCATGTTTATGAACACGTTCGAATATAACCTCTTTTCACGTATATTTATATTTCTAGAAAAAAGTGAAACGAAAAATCTTACGATTCGAAATAAGCAAACCGATAGAATAATCATTTGAGATCCACTTCAGTACGCGTGTACTTGACAGATGCTTTGCATAATGACTTTCGATACAGATCGCTGCTTTAACTGTTTCGAACTTCGAACGGACTTGGTACGTGAGAAGCGGCCAGCGAAAGCATAGTACACCTCGGTGCCGCCAGGGGCGTAGTAAGCAGCGAACGTGTTAAAGAACTTTTTCCAACTCTAACCTTCGTGCACTCGGCATGAAACTTTCTGGTAGCATTAGAAATATGTTTCACGGAACGAATAAAAGGACGTAGAGCTTTATTAAAAATTTTAAAACCTTTTTAAGCTTCATTAAGGTCTCTTTGTACATTTTTTAAGATACTCGAATGAAATACTTGCTTTAATTAATTGGCTATCTTAATGCTAACCACATCACAGCTTAAATAACCGTTTCTAAATTTTGTATTCAGAATTATCGCTCTGATTGACTTTTCGATTTTTATTTTAATATACGTATTATGAATTTTTCAGTATTTTCTTCTATTACATATTTTTTTAAGTTCTACAGGTTTCTTGGTCGTGGTAGGTTTACGGTTAAACGTGTATTTGATTTTAAAATGATATGATCGATAATATCGTAATTTTATTTTATTTATTTATGAATTTATGTATATTATGGCATCTGGTGTACATTCAAATAATAAAAAGGAAAAGATAATCGTGTGGTAGTCGTAGAAATAACGTTAATATTGATGTCAAGATAACATGATCGATAATATTAGCACGAATATCAGTATTTATATTGAGACGACAATAATGTTAAGTGAAAACATTCCGATTAGAAAATTAATATCAAATAAATTATCGATATAGTAGTAGCGGTGCATAGTGGTCCGGATTGCCAAAAACACGGACTAAGTTAGTAGCTCTGATATTTAAACGTGTTTTGTTGCAAAATATGTCGTTTTATAGGTTTTTTGGGTGGTAGAATTACGAGTAGGTACATTAAAAAATAAGTAGATAAGTAGATTACGATAGGTAGATTAAAAAATTATGAAAATTGGAATAGGTTTTACGAATAAAATTGATATTATCAAAATATAAATTTGCGCTGTTTCATATATTATATGTTTAGAAACGATTTTAAACAGCATCGTAAAATTATAAATAAAGTTCGAGTTTTGGTAAAATATAGTATGAACACATTATATCAAATTATATTAAATAGAATTACATTCCTTCCACCACAGTACGTAACCCTTTGCACTCGATGATCTTTTCATTACAGAAACACAGTAATTCGAAGACTTTCTGCCATAGAGTGGACGATATTTTCAAAACGGTAAATAAAAAGTGCAAATTAATTGTAATTATCTTAACCCGATATTTCACGCGTAGTTGGACAATTTTAAATTCGAGATATTAATTAACAACGATCTTTAGAATCTGATTAACCCTTTGACTACGGCAGACTTTGAAACGCACCGGTCGTACCACACGGGTAGGAATTCATTTACAATGTCCGCCGAGAACGGCAAAATTTTGTGTAGAGATGCGCCCTCCGTGTCAGAAAAGCAAACTGTGTTGAGAAAAGAAAAATGGCTGAGCGCGTATATGCGCCCACAGTAGCCAAAGGGTTAAATGACGACTGATAGTCGCCTCTCGAGAGCAAAGGGTTAATGATTTTATTCTGACATCTTTTGTTCGTGTTTTTGGCGATCCGGACCACTGTGCGGCGCTAGTGCGCTCGATGGAAAGCCGCCTTAAGGTTGTCTTAAGTAACAGAAAACGAATCAACATTATTTTCTAATTAATAATGTTTCCGTCTAATATTAAACATTATTTTCAATTATTCTTACGATTCACCAATGCTGCGTGTTTATGATAAACACGCGATCGTGACTCGATCGTAATACGATCTTAAGTACTATACACACCGTTAAACTGTTTTCTAATTTTGCTAATATAATCCTAAGATCTCCTTCTTGCTATATACGTCATTATCGTTTCAAATATTTCAATTTAACTGGCATATATCACTTGCTAAAAACAGTACACGTAACCATGGAAAACTTTCATGTGTGTGTGCATGTATTCGCGTTACTACAGCAAAATTAGGTCTGTTGGATGTTTTCTTTTTAATCCTCTAGCAAGATGATTTTTTAAATTCCTGTATCTAGCAGATCAAGGTGCATTGCAACACCTTATTTATTATCTGCTCTAGTTTCTGGTATCCTTCTTATATCTGTACTCTAGTTTCTAAAGTATCACAGAGCATGTTCTACCATTTTACATATAGTCGTTATGAAAAGTAGTATGTTTTATTTGCCCTACGAAGTCCTACATGTTCCACTTCGTTATACAAGAGACATGTTTCATCGTTTTCGCCGAAAAGCAGGTTTTCAGCAGGTTCCACATTCACCACGTCCGCCATAGCATATTTGAACCACACGTTTTCCAAAGAGATTAATCAAACTAACAAAAGATAATGTTCCATCCCGGAGAGCGTGTTTATAACATGATTTTTATTGTAAGGCTTACACTTTTAATTGGTTTATTTTATATTTTATACTACGACTGCAATTCCGGAGGTTAGATGTGCCTCACCGCCGTTCTAGCGGATTAACCCTTTGCACTCGACGAATTTTTGGCTAAAGATGAGTAGGAGCTCGAAGATTTTCTGCCATAAAGCTGACGATATTTTTTCCAGCAGTAAATAAGAAATTGTATAATAATTAATATGTAGAACTATTTCATTTCCATATCCTGCACACCGTTACATTATGTTAAATTTGACATGTTAATTAATATCGATCTTCGAAATTTGATCAAATGGCGACTGAAGGGCGCCTCTCGAGTGCAAATGGTTAAGTTTATAAAGGTAAAGCAAAGTTTAGGAATTTTATAAGTACCAGACTCGACAGATGGGACCTACGTGTGACAGACCCGACAAACGACGGACGGACACCACTTATAAATCACGTCATTGATCATCAAAAATCGGCTCCTTGACAGTTTCCTGCTCCTTAGCCAAAGGTCCTTCCGTCACGCCCTCTGTCCAATTAAAACTCCTTACTTTTCCACCACCAACATTTATTTTGCCCAATCAGAACTAAACTGGAGAAAACACCGGACAGGACACGACGAGACACGACATAGATCAAATTCGAGAAATCAGTTCGTCTTCGACACCGATCCTTGAAACATCTTACTTACGCATATAAACGCGTGTTCGAAACGGTACTCCGTTCAACGTCTCCATTATAACTATTCTATACTTTCCTATAAATAAACACTCTCTTTTGACCACACACTCTGCATCCTTATTATTACAACTAGTCATGCAATATTAATTTGGCGCGTGATAAGCTTTCTAGGACATCGAAGGGATTCGATGCAATAGGACACTACGGATAAAAATTTATTTTGAATGTAAAAATGTAAGCATTGATCAAGCTTCGGTATTAAAATTTTAAAAGATTCCGCATGAAATTAATCTTTGTAAAAAATGTACTTTTTACGATTTCTTATTTCACTCTCCTTGTAAGTATCAGACCCGTGGTTATCTTCGAATCCAATCACTTCACGTTTATCTTTGATCTTTAATAACCGTGTACCACTTATACAGCACAGCGAGATCATCATCGAGCCTCGTAATCGTAGCAGTTTATCTGTAGTAGTTATCAAAATATGTTCACGCTGGTAAATAATTTATTTTTCAATGTATAATCATGACTTTGAGAATTATTTGGTTGTACCACAATTTCTTTCGTTTATTTTTCAAGATTGTACTTCCTCTGTTAAACAAACTTTTGCTTTTCTTTTAACACATAAATACAAGTAATATAATTTTCAGTTGGAATAATTTCGATGAAAATTTATTTAGTACAGACTATGGGCACTGGAATTATCAAATGTTTCTAAACGACACAGTTCAGACTTTTTAAGTCCCTACTTGCTGAGAATATGCAAAGTTAAGGCTCATTTTCATTGAGATGGGAACGTAATTAAATATATTTATTCGTTTTGTTTATAGCAGCTTCGATCGTTATCTTTATACGCTATTTTCAACATAGGTGTTCCGTCGTGGAACAAGGAAGACCCGTTACGGTCTTCCAACAGCCAGGTCTTAGGGTCGAACAATTCGGCATCGGAATTTTCCGCTCCATGCCTTCAGCATGTTTGAATGCTTTACCTTTTTTCTTTGACTTCTCGTGTCGCGAAACACGAGAATCCTGGAAATCCCTAATTTAACGAAATTAGGCGACGGTTCTTAAGACTTGGCTGACGAAGGCCTGAGGGCTCCACGTGGTCCGCACACGTTGGAAGCCTCAGGCCCTCGCTAGGGGTAACAAACGACCGATGGGGTCACCAGCGCGCGGGTGGACCCCAGGTACCCCACCTTGGAGGAGAGGGTTTCCTCGACTATCGTTGTTTTTTGGGGGAACCTTTCTCCAAGGTCACGGATTCGCGAACCAAGGGAACCCCCTTGGTCAAAAACAGCCAATGATATTTGGCGAGCTCCCGATTTTTCCTAAGGCCGATCTTAGGAAGATCGAGGAGCTCACTTCCGTACGAGCCCTGAGAGACACGGATTCTCTTAACACACTTCCATACGAAACATCAGAGACATCGGTTCTCTTGAACCAGTTCTCTTCAAATCAACAACACGTCACGGTTCTCTTCGAAACGTCGAACGTCGTAGACGCGACTCTTTTCTGCTCGTGCAACTTAAACAGTTGCCCAATATTAATTTGGCGGGCAACACGTGTCGTAGTCGCGAGATGGCCTTACAACCCGTCGGAAATACGAGAATTTCGATCGCGACGCGACGCGACAATAGGTAACATAGCATAAATAATTTATATTTATTTCTTAAAATTTATTTAATTATTAATATTTAAATTTATTTATTTTTATTTAATTTATTTATTATTAACATTTATTTATTAAAGATATAGATATATTAGATTGATTAAATGTATTTATTTAGTATCGGTATTAAGTGTTATATCTTATTATATAATATTAATATTAATTACAATTATAACGTATAATATATTAATACACATTATAATTAGTAGCTTCCTAGATTTATCCATGTACTTATATTGTATTATAGATAAACATACTTTTTCCTTTTTTTTGTATCTATATCTATATACATATATTTACCTATATATTGTATATATTACCTATGGTACACGTTACAAGTCAGTAGCTTAATGTTAAGTAAGCAGTAAACGCGTGCAACATAAGATCAGTGACAGTGCATTCTAGAGGCCTCATTCGTACATTAAGTTTGTATCGTCTTACACACTCCTGAAACGTTCATTGGAAGAAAGGGTAGCCTGAAGGTTAAGAAGGTTAAGAAAGGAAAATTGAAAGGTCCAAGTTAATATGATTAACTGTTAAATTTAGTTATTAAATGAACGAATTGCAAACGTAGTTTAATATTCAAGTGTCACGAAGTAGGTCTTCCCTTTTGCAAAAGAATATTTATGATCATATTGAATGTTTATCATATTCAATATCAAAATTTATCATCATATTCAGTAATATGCAAAAGCCTAAACGAATTATGCGTACCCATCATTTTCAGAAACGAATGTATATATATAATTTATTCTTTTGTAAAATGAGAGCGAAGATAGATCTACAGAGTGAAACATTTAACTCTGCTACCTTAGATTACTCGTTAGCTATTTGTCATGTGAAAGAATATTTTAAATAAATTATTTCTTTTTTGCTTTTCCATCCGCATATAAAGATCATATTGAGTTTTATAATCGTAATATGATCGTAATGCTTGATTATGTAATGTGAAAAATTAAATAATATTATTAATATTATTACTAATAACTTATAATATTAACCCTTTGCACTCGAGATGTGACTCTCAGTCGCCATTTAATCAGATTCTAAAGATCGACGTTAATTAATATATCAAATTTAAAATTACCTAACGATGCGTGGAATATCGAAGAAAAATAATTCTGTCTTAATTTGCATATGATTTCTCATTTACCATTTTAAAAATATCGTTGACTCTATGACAGAAGGTCTTCGAATTACTATTTTTCTGCAACGAAAAAGTCGTCGAGTGCAAAGGGTTAATGAAATAAAATTAAATAATATTTGAACAAATAAATAATATAAAATTAATTAATATCGAAGAGTATCTCGGTAATTATTGTTGATGGTCTTATATAATTTTCATAGCTTTTCATCCATCCTTTCGTACCCTTTCATAATCGTACGGTCTAACATTAATATTACTGTGGAAAAATGGACAGTGATTTTCGTATCTTTATAAAAATGTGAAAGAAGGAAAAGATTAATTATTACACTGTTCGCTCATTGCGATAGCACACAAGTTTGTTTGAAATATTTAACAGATAGTTTATTCTAAGGATGTCATTTCTTAGAAATATTTAAGACAGAGTTAAATGATTCATCATGCATATATGCAAAGATTTATTTTTCTATAGTATATTTTTCTATGGTAAAAAATAAATTTGTGTAAAGCGAACAACTTGTTATTCGATGCTTTTTATGTTATAATAGTACTTAAAATATTTGAATAGTACAAGTTGAAAGCAAACCGGTATAAGTCAAGTTCAAAGGAGCATTCACCTTTGAAAATGCTAATAACAGGAGAAAACACGTTTTTGCCTTTTATGTCATATTTCTCGATACCACACCGTTTCAAGTCGTTTCAAGAATATTTCCTAAAAATATTCTATCCTGATATCAAAAATTCGATGGCTATTTAAAACACAAAAAATTATGTCACAATCAACATGGAATTCTACATATTTGAAAAACATTTTGTTTCTTCAGTATTTAATCGTAAAATGTAAGATTCTTTATGTATTCGTAGATAAAGTAAATTTAAGAATTATTTGCCCTTTATCGCCATTTTTTAAGAGAACGGTTGAGTTACGATTCATAGTTTCTTGGTTAGGTTTTTACCGAAAATTCCTTTTATTTATATTATTAAAAATAATTGACTATATTAACGAAATCTAAAGTTAACATTGAAACATTTGTATTTAACGACCTTAAAAGTAGTGCAAATTGTTATCACTCTTCATTTTGCAATAACTAAAACTTAAAAATAAAAATTGGATATACTATAGTATACAATATATAGTATGACTCGATATAAATTCAAAAATGAATTCTTCCGAAATAAAATAATTTTTTCTTATTTCGATTATTTAGAAATTATTATTTTATACTTTATAAATCAATTTTTATAATTTATTCTTGAGTCTATTCCCAAATGTAAGTTTCGCATCGAAGAAAAGGAGAACATACGTTTCCAAATACAAATTATACCGACAAACTTAAGCTAATTAACTTGCAAATTATTTCTTTATATTCGCTCAATTACAAAACTATTTACGAAATCGAATATTCATAAATAATTGGGATCGATTTCATATCGCAAAGGTTGATTACTCGTCGAATCTACCTATGTCGATTAGATATTTTTTACTGCTCTTGAAGAGTATCATAAATTCTTGAAGACTCGGACCCTTTTTCCTTATCACCCTACGCGAGATAATTCTTTTACCTTTATTACCTATAAAGTATTCTTACTACTTTTCAAGAATATACGAAATATAGTCGCTCACGAAAATATTCGTCTAGTCCCGATTTTTTAACAAATAAAATATGTTACACTCGAATTTCCGAAATAATACTGTGTCCAAATATAGATACGTACATTTCATATGTATAACAAAAATATTCGAACACGAGAATTATTATTGAATTGGTTCTTATGAATATTTAGTTATATCACCATTAACTGCAGTGCTTATTTCCGCAACTTCTACGCGTTTGAATAATTTATGGTCGACCTTCATTAACGATATTTTTGCATTTAACGCAATTTACATATACATATATTACTACCGAATCAGTCAAATAATCGATTCGTAAATGAAAGCTGTACTTTTTGTGGATACAATGGACAATAATATTTAAGACCTTTTTAGTCTTTTAGGTATCGCACGCCACTATAGTGGCTTCCATGGATATCATTATTTTAGGTTATTACACGTTTCGTGCTTTATTTCTCATATATTTCGGCTAAACCACGTTCCCTGTTGCACAGTCGAACTATTAAAACCGAAAAAAACGTTGTGATTTGTATAGCGTGCAAAACAAAATGGTATAAAGCGAAGATCGCAGTACCACTTTGAAGACGTCCATGTTAGACAAAATGGCGTACAAATGCGCCGTGCCTAAAAGGTTAACCAGTAACACACAAGGAGTATTTAAGTCAAAATATTGTAGGATACCAAAAGAAATGACGAATCGGCTATTGCCAAGAAAAACAAATTGTAAACCGATCGATATCTTCTAGAAGCAAATCGAAAAGTTATTCTATGTAACAAAATTAAGTTGCGCGACTCCTCTACGGGGAGGTGAAGCGTAGGTTAAGGAAAGCATAGAAGCGTGGTCCTTGACAAGCAAAACAGAGTCCTTGGAAATCGGTTGTGACCAGCACAAGCGTGAGTCGCTTGGTGTTGGAAATGAGAGTTTTAAAAGAGTGCATCTTTGTGTGTTTTTGGAATCTTGGTGTTTTTTCCCTAAGTTAAATCGGTTTACGAGTTTTGAGTTTGCGTTATCGTGTTCTTGTTCTTTCGTGAATTTTCGGTGTCTCAAGACCAGTATTCGCCATCCTACATATACCTTAATAAATTTTTAGATATAAAATAAATTTTTATTTTTCAATATCGTCCATTTTTGTAATACAAATTGAATATATGAACCATATTTTTTGCAAGCTGCAAGGCAATAAAAATATAATAAATTGAGCATAATTTGAGGAGTCGACTTGAAATCTTAATAAACAATTGTAACAATTATTCATCGTTTTATAAATTTAATGAAAAAGATATTCAAAGATATATTTTGTGCTGTTCGTACAAAGCTAAACATTATAAAATTTCTAGTTATCAAACGAGCTGAACTTGTAGATGTTTCGTACATGTTTTGTACACGTTTTTGATCTTTTACCTCAAGCAACAGAATTTATAAAAAATTGAACCGTCTCAAGACCAGTTTCGCCATTCGATAATATTTAAATAATACACTAGTTGAAATGATAAATCGGTTCATTCTTTTCCAGAAGTTTCTTCTCTCTCGCTCACTTTAAATAACAATTCTGAGTTCTTTCTGTTCCATTCTGACACATTCTTCTAAACATTTTTTCAAACGTCATTTACACTAGACGGCACCAGTCACGCTATATTTATATCACATGTTACACAGTTATAGGCAAATGAGTTCCACTCATTCGACTTCACTCAAACTCACACACATAAAACTTACACTCACGCTTTTTACAATTAAGATGACAACAAAGAGAATTAATATTTTCAGTTGCATCTTAAATAAAAGAAGAAGCAAAAGAAGGAAATAAATAATAAGCAATATATATGTCAAATGTAATCGTAGATATCCTGTTTGTTCGCAATAAATTGTATTTTATACGAATTATAGTTTTCACCATTACGATTGAATAAAAAGAAACACCACGCAAGGATATTTTTTACAATTCAGATTCATTTTAGTAATTTTATTATTTTTACAATATCTTTTTTACATATTATGAAAGGATACAAACTTCTCAACCGGTAAATTAATCGGTTATGATACATGAAGCAAACTACGCATAAATATACACCCAATTCTGTTTTTACACGAACTTCTTTTACACGATTTCGATTTAACACGAATTAGGAAAAAAATTTAATTCTCTTTTTACACGACTTATTTTGATTTAACACGATCGACCCAAATTTTTCGCCTAGCCAAAACACAAACACAACGATTAATTACCGAATTCGTTCTTAAATCCACTGAAACATCGGCACCACAGGAGGCTGGTCCTAATTTTGTTCAAGAGATTACAGAAAGAATTTTACCAATGGAGTACGAAGACGATAACCAAGACATTTCTAGCGATAGCAGTAATATTGCAGTCTCACGCAAACGTATGCGTTTATTGTCAGAAATTGACAACGAATAAAATCTTTTTACGTGTAACTCATATTATCTTGCCTAATTTTTGTCTTCGTGAATTAGTCACATGCTTTTTTCCTTTTCAAATGATAATTTACTTTGTACGATACATGTGCAATCTTTACGAAATAAAATGTTTAAGATCCTAACATGAAAACTCATGATTTATTGTATTATTTTTGCTGATTTCTTGCGACTGGAACCAATCTTCTATTTTTCCATAGATGCAATATATTTTTTTACACGTATTCTTCTGGAACGTATCTATCGTGTAAAAACAGAATTAGGTGTAAAAACAAAATAAGAGACAGATTTCGAAAAATTGATCGCACGTGTATTATAAGAAAAAATCCTGAAATCAAATTATGAAAAATTGACAACCTTTTTTCTTATTAAAACACTGATAAGCTATTTTTTTTTAAACAGAATTTTATTTTTTGTCCAATCTTTGGTTTATGTTAACTTACTAATTTTTATTACTTGATTAAAAGTTAATTTTCAACAGCTATACTTATAATCGTCGATGGTCAGTGACACAACTATCGTTACGAATTTCTTTCTTAACGCGTTCAATACTTTTCATATTTTTGGTGCAATGCAAGAGATAACAAATTGAGTGATCGCCAAATGTAAAAGCTCTAGCTACGTTACTGAATCAAAAATTTGGTTTATCCAATGAATGATTTGATCAGTCATGGTAGATGTAGCGTTAACGTTTTTCAAATTCCGTATTTAACGTGAAATTCTTTTATAATTTTACTCACTATATATAAAAAAAAAAAAATTCAATTCGAATTCATAAACTATTCACATATTTCATAATAATTCCTAAATTGAGATGCTTTAGACTCCCTATTGAAAGCCGAGTAAAGTATAATGTTGTCACATTATCATATTTCAGATGGAAAAAATACGTGAAAAAGATTAGACCATTCATATTATTTTCTGCATATTTATATTAAATTATGCAGTTTCGTAATCCTTTTTTCCAGTGATAAGAATACACATGAGATATTTGATCTGGACATCGTTACGTTTTAAAATATTCCGAGACGTCAAAATACGCGATAGAATACCTCTACAAAAACGTAATGCATCATGCTCTTTGCACGAGGTCATTACCGTGTCGAGGTAATAATTGTTCATATTTGCAAGAAAAGTTTGATTGTTTCGTCTGATCACGCGTTCAGCTGGCAGGAAAGAAAACTGCCTGATCATCGCAGTAAACGATACGATCGTGCTAGGTATGTACGCATGCGTACGAGTCGAATACTTAACTATTGGCTCACGTGACAGACGTGCAGTACTGTGTGTGACATTAACTCTACTGCTATTCCACGCAACGGTCCTCGTCGTTCTCCGTTCCGCTTTCCCTCTCTTTCTCTCTCTCTCTCCCTCTCTCTCTCTTTCTCTCTCTCTCTCTCTCCTGTTTTTATCTTCCTTTATCGCTCTTTCTTTCCTTCCTTGTCTTTCACTCACTGCACGTCTACCCCTCTTTTTCATGCTATCTTCCTTATTTTTATCTCGTACTCTGATTTTATTTGTCTAATTGTTGCGAGCACGTGCCGGATTTACATAACATGGATAGGAACAAAAGCGACAAGAAATTAGAGCCACAGAAGAACGGGTTTAAAGTGGTAAATCGACGTAATATATACAGCGTTAGTAAGTATTGAGCAAAACAAGAGTAAATGACGGTCGTGATAAAAATTGTTCAGATAAAAATTTCATATGTCATAACTTGAATTTCCTTGTACATATAGCGTGATTCATTGTTTCTATGTGAGTAAGAGACCAAGAGGATAAATCATACATTTTACTAGTAGATTTAAATTGATATGACAATGAAAAAACCTTTGACGCAGTTAAAGTACAATTTTCTTTTTGCTGCTAGGAAATATGAAGTTAGAAATAGGTTAAAATTGGTACATTAATTTTCCTTACTCTAATTAGTAATTTTTAAAGTTTATGTGCAAAATTTGATGTACGTATATAAAAGGTAAATGTATATCGTTTCTCCCGATTTTCAATATTATTAATTTTATTATTTTTATGCGATAATAAAGATGTCGCCATCGCGCTCAATATTGGAATACGGAATTAAAAATATTTTTGTATTCAATTTTTTAAATGTCATCGTGTTATTTAAGAGCAAAAAATTATTTTTAATTTATATTTAATTTCTTAGTTTATTTATCCCGATGGAAAATTGTTTTTTCAAAGAAATATATTTTTGATATTTATATTTGTAATTAATCGTAAATTTAATTTTACAATTAACATATATCTTTTTAATCCTTTTGTTACTTATTTTAACGCAAGATTATTCCATCAATAAAGTATCGTAATTATTTGTACGAAATTATTTTGAAATGTCTCGGACAAAATATAATCTCGGTAAAAAATAAGATTATCTTTCGATATTTCAGATTTTAATCTATACATGTCCAGGTGTGATATTTTGTGTCATCTGTTTTGTGAAGCTATTGATTTTATTTTTATAATTCAAAATAACAAGAAAATTATTCGTTGATATACACTTTAAAATAATTTATGATAATAACTATTTATAAGATATAGTACATTTTATATAAATCACTTTATATATGCGCGTGCACACTCGCGTGCGATGTGTGTACAGTTAGCACAACAGAGTAACAAGATATCTATTTTGCTTCCTGAAACCATAATCATATTTAAAAATATTTACATGAAATAATCTTTTATACGTATTGAATACTTTTGAACATATTTCGTTTCAGTTTTATCAGTGGCATAACATTCCTTATATTTATATTTTCGTACATATTCGAATTTCTATATCGGCCTAAACGAAACATTTACTAATTGTAAGATTTTTCTAACACTTTTCAACGTTTAGGAGTTACGTCAAGAATTCATGCGAATTACAAAAATTATATATATTTTTAACTCGTTTTTTAAATTCACTGAAAATAAAATATTAAATGTATAAAATTAAGTTAAATAAAAAATTCTTATTTTTATCAAACTTTACGTACTTGAATTGTTAATCAAGCGAATAAATACCGCTTTAATTTATATTCATCTGTGATATTGCATATTATATCAACAATGCTCGATACAATTAATCTTATAAATTGATATTAAGTAAAAAATATACTTTTAATCACATTCTTAGGACGATGTATAAGATTAGACAGTGAATATTAAGAAGATAAAAAAAGCGCTTTTTATACGTTGAAAAGAATATTGGCTTGAAAATAAATTATATTATCATCTTTATTTTAGCAAGAGACTCTTACAGAAATAAATAATTACAATGAAAAGTTATATAAAAATACCAAATTCGTATTTAAAAAATGTATAATTATTTATTATGAGCATATACAGGCTGATTCTACATGAAGAAACAAATCGAAAATAAAAAATAAAATTTTTTCATTGAAACTTTCGTTATCAAAGAAATCAACTTTATCACGCGAACTCGGTGAATATTCAAAGTCGATTTTTTCAAAAACGAAGCTTCGAATCAAAAAATTTTATTCCTTTTCTTTCAATTCGTTTCTGCATGTAGAATCACGCTCTTTCCGGTTGTACTACCATTGCTGCTGGAACACCCTGTATAATTATATGAAAAAAATGCAACATATTTTCTGTCCGATTTTTTTACATCTTTATTTAAAAAATAAAAATGCTTAATACTTCTGTATCTAAATTATGCCGCTTCATCGAATACATGCTTGCATTTAATAATAATTTTGCTAAGGCGCTTTATCCATCAATTATCTTATTATAGATGCATACCTCTGCGTCTATACTACTCTATTTAACTGCAAAGAACAATCTTATGTACTATATATTCAACGAATGTTTAAATATTATAATTGCACCAATATTTTATTTTATATTATAATATAAATTATTATATCGTTAAAAAAATAAGAAATACATGTACAATTAATTGTAATGTAATAATTAATATTTTGTGTGTTTTTATTTCGTTTGAAAATAGAATCTAAAATAACTGTAAATAAAAATATTCAATTTACATTTATTAAAAAATAGTGGTTAACATAACTATTTTCATTCAGTTTATATATAAATATAACAAAAGCAGTAAATAATGTAATAAAGAGAATAGTAAATAATTAAACATTCGTATAAAGAGTTTTTTAATTTTATTATTGGTTAATAGTATATATATTCAAACTGAAGGAAGTATTTTTAAACATCGATTTTAAATGAAAAGCATCAGGCTATTAATATCATTAACCAAAATTGAACATCTGAATTAATGATTTTTTGAGATAAATAACTTGATATCTTTATATAAAGTACTATGACTTGCATCAATTAGTGAATTAAAAGATCTATAATTGCATTTAAAAAAACAAATATAACCTTCATAAGTTCTCTATACTTATTGTTAGAAAAATCTTATATATAAAGGGTGATCAAAATTCACGCAAGAAATAATTTTGATAGAAAACACAGGTTTTTAATTAAAAATTGTAAATATTACTCAACAATGAAGATACGTTATTTTTTCGTATAGTGTTCCACTTTTAATAACCCTGAACTGTCAGCTGTCATGCTGCCTTTCTTTTTCGTTGACAACACTTTACCACACAAATGACGCAAAATTCAAATCTTGCGTGAATGTTGGGACCCCTATATATACAGAGTAGATCACCACATATTACCATCTAGATATACGTCATTATTATTACGCATAGCGAAAAATGTCACGGATGAAGTTGAATAGTTTTGAAAGAGGCATATTCTGATAGTACTAGTTCTTTTTGTAGATGGATTTGTGTAAATGTAGATCACCACATATTACCATCTAGATATACGTCATTATTATTACGCATAGCGAAAAATGTCATATATATATATATTCACGTTTGATTTTATTATATTATTATTGTATTTATTATACATTAACATATGCTATATATAGAATACAAAAAATCTGTTAGAAAAATCACAATTGAGTATATTATTAAAGATAAATAGATCAAAGATGTAAAATCTAAAAATCAAAAAGACAATTAAACGATCACTCATTTTTTTCGTACCTATAACAAACCGATGTTTCAGAAAATTATATCGTGTTAATTTATTATTAAATATTCTTCATTAATTCCAA
>NW_016909557.1:207302-270121 GCF_001483705.2 Eufriesea mexicana | reverse complement strand
AAATCGAAAATAAAAAATAAAATTTTTTCATTGAAACTTTCGTTATCAAAGAAATCAACTTTATCACGCGAACTCGGTGAATATTCAAAGTCGATTTTTTCAAAAACGAAGCTTCGAATCAAAAAATTTTATTCCTTTTCTTTCAATTCGTTTCTGCATGTAGAATCACGCTCTTTCCGGTTGTACTACCATTGCTGCTGGAACACCCTGTATAATTATATGAAAAAAATGCAACATATTTTCTGTCCGATTTTTTTACATCTTTATTTAAAAAATAAAAATGCTTAATACTTCTGTATCTAAATTATGCCGCTTCATCGAATACATGCTTGCATTTAATAATAATTTTGCTAAGGCGCTTTATGCATCAATTATCTTATTATAGATGCATACCTCTGCGTCTATACTACTCTATTTAACTGCAAAGAACAATCTTATGTACTATATATCCAACGAATGTTTAAATATTATAATTGCACCAATATTTTATTTTATATTATAATATAAATTATTATATCGTTAAAAAAATAAGAAATACATGTACAATTAATTGTAATGTAATAATTAATATTTTGTGTGTTTTTATTTCGTTTGAAAATAGAATCTAAAATAACTGTAAATAAAAATATTCAATTTACATTTATTAAAAAATAGTGGTTAACATAACTATTTTCATTCAGTTTATATATAAATATAACAAAAGCAGTAAATAATGTAATAAAGAGAATAGTAAATAATTAAACATTCGTATAAAGAGTTTTTTAATTTTATTATTGGTTAATAGTATATATATTCAAACTGAAGGAAGTATTTTTAAACATCGATTTTAAATGAAAAGCATCAGGCTATTAATATCATTAACCAAAATTGAACATCTGAATTAATGATTTTTTGAGATAAATAACTTGATATCTTTATATAAAGTACTATGACTTGCATCAATTAGTGAATTAAAAGATCTATAATTGCATTTAAAAAAACAAATATAACCTTCATAAGTTCTCTATACTTATTGTTAGAAAAATCTTATATATAAAGGGTGATCAAAATTCACGCAAGAAATAATTTTGATAGAAAACACAGGTTTTTAATTAAAAATTGTAAATATTACTCAACAATGAAGATACGTTATTTTTTCGTATAGTGTTCCACTTTTAATAACCCTGAACTGTCAGCTGTCATGCTGCCTTTCTTTTTCGTTGACAACACTTTACCACACAAATGACGCAAAATTCAAATCTTGCGTGAATGTTGGGACCCCTATATATACAGAGTAGATCACCACATATTACCATCTAGATATACGTCATTATTATTACGCATAGCGAAAAATGTCATATATATATATATTCACGTTTGATTTTATTATATTATTATTGTATTTATTATACATTAACATATGCTATATATAGAATACAAAAAATCTGTTAGAAAAATCACAATTGAGTATATTATTAAAGATAAATAGATCAAAGATGTAAAATCTAAAAATCAAAAAGACAATTAAACGATCACTCATTTTTTTCGTACCTATAACAAACCGATGTTTCAGAAAATTATATCGTGTTAATTTATTATTAAATATTCTTCATTAATTCCAAATCATAATTAATGCAAAATGTTCATGCAAAATTTTTGTATTTTTCTTATAAGTAAACTTTCCAACTTTCCGTTGTGACATTTTTCCATTTCAGTTATTGTACTCCTAACAATATTGGAATTTGGGTCAGTTCCACAACATCGCATTGGCTTTTACTGCAATGATCCAAAAATTTCTTTCAAGTTCATGGGAGACACAATTTCGATCACATTACTGATCGTGGGATGTCTTCTGCTACCAATTTTAGTGGTATGTAAATAACGTTTAAACGTATCCTTATTTGCTCGATAAGATTTATTCAAACATCTGTCATATCTTTCCTCATTTTTCCAATAAATGCCTTTGCCTAAGTTAATTCTTAATTCTGATAATTTTGAAAAGGTTATTTTAAAATGCGAATATAAATTTACATAACCACACAAAAGGGATATTTTTAAAAAGGCTTCAAATTTTATATAAATTTGATGCAGTAAAATTCAGCGAATAAGATTATCGTTTTATATTTTATATCATATTTCTATGTTCTATATTCCTATAAAAAATTCCTTTACATTATGCCGGAATAGTATATCTTTGTTGATTAATTCTTTAACAAGATGCAATATAAATTAGATAATAATGGCACGTGTATAAGTTCAGATCATTTTAAAAGGCATAAAAGTTACTAATTTGTGAGAAAAACATTTGTAAGAAAAATACTTATCAAAACTGTTAAATTATTTTGTAGAAAATGTAATTGACATGATTTTTAAGATTGAACTCAAACTACAGTGGTTAATAAGTATAAACAAACTAAGATATTAAAAACATATAGTTTGCATTCGCTTAAATTCTAAAAGCATTCAGTCTGTTTTTGTAATTGAAAATAAGTCCTAACATACGATAGTTGTAATATATAAATTTATGTAAATATATTATATGCACCAAATATTATATAAGTATTATGTATAAGATGCTTCATGTAAAATTGATCTTTTAATTTTTAAAGAAACTTTAAAGAAAAAAACAAGTGTTAATTGTACAAGAAAGTTTTTGAAAAAGATTTATTTCAGAATGTCAGTTCACAGATTGTGTTAAATTGACTCGATACTTATCAATGATTGATTTTGGAACAGTTGTAATTAATACAAAGATTAAACAATAAGTCAAGAAAATAATTACTTATTTACGGTGTATTTATATAATTTTATATATCAAATTTATCCTAGTATTGAAATTATTTTAAAACTTCAGGGTTTTTAATTATGTCTTTACAACTTAATTAATAAAAGAGTTTGAATTTTTTATTTATTCTAAAATTCAAACTTAATTTAACGTTTTGAGCTTAGTAATGATTATTTTCATATTAATTCTTTCAAAATGTAATGTGAAAATATATTTAAAATAATTCTTTTTCAATTACTTTTACACAAAACTCAAAAAATAATGAAAAATTTTTTGTTAAGTTGACAGATATTATCGTTGTAATTTACATAAATTGTAGCTATTACCGAAAATTAATTAAATTTTTTTAATTAAATTTTAATTAAATTTTTTTTATTAAGTTAAAAGAAAAATATAAGATCAGAAATAAAGGATTAGCTTTATTAAAGAAATACAGCAATGCTTTGATAATATTAAAATGTTGGATCTACAAAATCAATATTAACAAATTTATTTGATCTATTAAGAAATTTCTTAAATCATAAATTGTTGAAATAAAGAGAATAACAATGAATAGCAATGAATAATATGAATTAAGACATAGAGAACAATAATAATTAAAGAAACGAAGTCTTTATCTCTCGATGCTTGAGATCGACGGCCAATAAGTTATCATTTCGATTGACAAGAAATTAAATATTTATGATTTTTATATTTCCTCGATAAAAAAAATTTCAATTTATAAATATGAAAAAAATAAAGGTGAAATTTTAGTTTAAAATAATGCGTTACGTTTTAAGCATACTCCATCAATCATCTGATCACGTGTTATATATATAGTATTAAAGTTAGAAATTAACGAGATAAATAGTTCAAATGATACAAATAAGTTTTCTTAATCAAAATATAAGTTTACCTTAATCCATGTTAGAATTTCTTTTAAACCTGAACATTGAACACTAAGTTCAACCTATTGCAATTCTTTTTATCAAGAAAGAGTAAGAAGCGATGACTAATCGTTCGTTGTATTCATGTGTCAAGCGCCGTGTGGTAGAAACTTTGTCCTTCCGCTCACTCTAATGCACTGTGTTTACTTTAGTGGCGTGAGTTGTGCATGGGGAAGGATGGTCTCCCCTTTGAATTAGTTCTGAGAATTGGGAGGTACGGCAGAGTCCTTTTTAGTCGATATTAACGCAGTATTATTGTAATATTGCATATCTACAGTTGCAAAGAATGCTACAGTTGTTTACGGTTGTAAACAATACTACTCCCATGCTACAATTTAAGAAAGTTTAGTTTATTTATTAATTAGATTACAAGTGAAAATATACGAAAAGAAAAAAGGAAATAAATAAAAATAAATCTTGTATCTCCAAAAAGAATTGTACAATTTAATCCAATGCTAATAGGAGGGATTGTGATCAATTTTTTGGAAAAATGTCTATTTACTAAAGTTGTATTACGAGATATTCAAAATTGGATCTTTTTTGTTTTGTTTATAAAACCGTGATACTGATGAAAAACTTGTGCAATTGAAATATGTATCAAAAACAATTTTTGAAAATTTTATCAATTTTTCGAGAGAGAAAGAAAATACTCATCTTTATTTTATTTCTATTAAACCATATAATTATTTTAGTAACTACATAAAAGATTTGTAAATAACATTATACTTTGCGTTATTTAGATGTGGCTGTCCGAATTCGCATGTTATTCTGCAGATAGCTACAATAGAGAATTAGGATGTGCTGGTTCGAGAGCAAAGCAAATATGGTCATGGTATGGCCACTATTCCATCGGAATAATTGCCTTAACCTTTATATGCAATGTTATGAAAACTCTGATCGGCGAACCAAGACCACATTTTCTGGATACATGTAAACCAAAAGAGGCTATAAACTGTACAGATGGGTAAGCATTCTCTTATTTCTTAAGAAAAATAATACTTAATTCTTATTTTATTATATATTTTATTTTGTATTTTCTATTTGTTTTTTTTTTTCTTTTTTTTTCTTTGTATTATATGTGGATATTTTATTTTAGAATATAAAAGCAAGTTCTTTTTCTTCGTATATCTGTATTTTTTATTGCATCTTACTTCATCAAGCAATAATTTCCTTATTACACCGTACTTTATTAAGTAATAATTCTTTTTATTATATATTACTTTATTATTTTATTAAGCTACATTTCAATCAATTTTATTTTATTGAATTTTCTTTTTGTATAATAATTTGTTGTACTTTAGAATTCAAGCTATCATTCTGAATGTATTTTTCTAAGCATTACTTCCATAATAAATTTTCATTTAGTGTATTTCTAAATTCGTTTTATTATAATTTATTTATAATTAATACATTTAAATGTTTTGCCAAACCCAAGTAGACAATTTTTGCTCATAAGGTATCCCAGTGACTGATATTAATTCTTGTTATTATTTAATATCATTATTTTTTACATTTTGTTTCAGATATGTGGGAACATATACATGTACAAATACAAATGATTCAGAATGGTTTATTTCAGATTCAAGTAAATCATTCCCATCGGGTCATTCTGCCCTTTCCATGTTTACAACTACTTTCATTGTAGTAAGTAGATAATATATTTACATATAATTATACTAAGTGCTGCCCTCTTATATCCTATATGATGTCCTATAAATTAGGGTGATACATATTTTATGATTTTAGAATTTGTCTTATAGACTAAAAGTAATAATTATTACAAATTATGATAAGTTATTGATCTTGCTTTTTTCATTGTAAAATTAGTATAAAGTGATAGGCAATTAATTAGCTTAATAAAGAAGCATCAAATTTTGAATATATTAAATTTTTACCTTGAGATGTAATGTGTTTTTAAACCTTACAAAGCATTTAATTTAATATCATACTATAGTTACAATTATCTCCTGCTAAAATAATTTCTAAGAGTTTTACATGTTATCAAAGGATTTTAAAGAAAAATAAGAAATAAATAAATAAAAACTTTAGATATAAGATACATAGATGTGATGAGCGATGAAATTTACATTTAGCATTTAATATTAAAACTTTTTTAATTTTAATTTTTTAGGTTATGAGTATAAATAACTTTATAGCTCCTACTTATTCTTATTTATTGATGAAAAGAATTTTGATATTATAGCTTCAATTTATATTCTTATAACTAATGGCTTCTTTTATTGTTTCATATACATATTTTACTGACTGCAAATGTACTCTTAATTTTAAACATTAGCTATATATATGTATAATTTCATTTCTTCAATAATTACAGTAAATTTTATAAAAAAGAATATATATATTATTCAAATAATATGATAAAGATTGTAACATTATTTAATTGTAAATTACTACTTGCATTGTAGTAGGTTTCACTATATTATTAAAGAAATATGAAATCTGATATATAATTTTAATAACTTGTCTTTTGCTATTCTATTATTTTATTATGCATTCTTATATTACATTACTTTATTTATTCAATAAAGTAAATGAATTATATACTTATTATATATATTTATATACTTAATATATGTATTTATTCTAAAAATTATTTAAACGAAGGAATACTAGATTACTATGAAATATTTTTTAATGAAATTTTATGTTTTGAAAGTTTTAATTTTTGCAAAAATTGACAATAAGTTATACATTAATAACGTGCGATTAGTTTAATTTCTTTTTTGTTACTTTTGAACCTTTCTTCCTTGTTTCTAATATTAAATAAGTCTATTTTTCTATTGCAGTGGTATTTACAATGCCGTTTGCCGAATCGGACATTTTTCCTAAAACCGTGGTTACAATGTATGATAT
Source organism: Eufriesea mexicana (assembly GCF_001483705.2). Classification (NCBI taxonomy): domain Eukaryota; kingdom Metazoa; phylum Arthropoda; class Insecta; order Hymenoptera; family Apidae; genus Eufriesea; species Eufriesea mexicana. Next base: position 263,557 of record NW_016909557.1, on the reverse strand, counting down.
GCTTGTGGGCTGTGATATGTTCATTAACCAGAATCGGTGACAATAGACATCACTGGTGGGATGTACTTGCAGGCAACATTTTGGGTTTGGCTTTTAGCGTATTAACTGTTATAATGTCATGCCGTAAGTTTCATTTAAATCAAAATGTCTCGCAAATCTACAATGAATCGATAGAAAATGAACAAATTAATTATAACAATAAAAGAAAACAAAGTGTCAAGAAATTTCTGCATGAAACACCAGTCGATGTTTCGGAAAGTCGTGAATTAAAGAATGTTAAATCATCAACCTGGAAAGAATGAATACTAAAAATTTTAAATAAATAGTATAAAATGAATTTGAAAAGAGATAATGAATATTTTTAAAAATGTTCTTGTACAAGTGTTCAAAATTATTAATGATATTTAACGCACGATACAAAACGTTAGATATGTTTCTGTTACATTTGAAAAATTTAGTTCTTCATTGTGTCATTTATAAATATCCAACAAAAAATGTTACATCCATAGTTTATATTGAAAAATCTATTATTATAGGTATTTAACAAATGTATGTAATTGTCATAATTTGGCAGTAATACTATTTATGATTTATATCAAAATACTTTCTACAAAGTTACACCATGTCAATTGCTCAAAATTAGAATTATAATTTTGGTCAACTATTCTTAAATTATTTAAATCATTATGTTCATATTTATAATATTAGAGAATAAAAGATTAAAACGCACTTTTTGCTTGTTTAGGGACAAAAAGTATTTTGTTTTAAATTAGTAAATATTTCTTCCCAATGTGAAATAGTATTAGTTAAAGAGTATAAAATTATCTTCCAAGAAAAAGTAATTTTTTTTTTTAAACAATGAAAAATATTGGGCATAAACAAATTATTCTCTGCTAGTTTTTTGATAACTTTAAATTAATGTAAAAAGAATAAGGAGCATTATTCTTTTAACATTTCTTTAGTACAAGAAAGGTCATCAATTTCATTCTTTATCACACTTTAAATTTATCTAGTATTTATATTAAATGTGATCACTAATTTATATGTGAATCACATATTTTTTATATAGATCAAATAAATGTGAAATGAAAATAACTGGATAATGTTAAAACAAATAATTGGATCAGAAAAATATAAATTAGTATAAAATGGAAATTTTAGTAATATATAATAAAGATTAATATTTCTAAAGTTCTTGAAATTTTTAAATAACTAATCTGGTTTATATACATTATTAAAGATTTTATTTTTATTTCAATGAACAAAATTTTACTTAACTAATGCCAGAACAATGTTTTTAGATAAAATAAATGAATAGATTTGTCTTCTATAAAATCCAAGAACAAAAAAATTGATAGCGAATAAGTAGAACGTAATTATATTTTCTCTACTGTAAATTTTAATAGAATATTTGCACTTAAATGATACTATTCTTAATGAATACATGTCTTAATGAATACATTAAATACATATTTCAATAACAACATAATTCTTTAAAAAAACAATTTGACATATCACAATCTGAAGTTTAAAATTTTAGTGACATCTTTAATAACATTCCAAATTTTATATTTATACTTTTTTTTAGATTAATATTATTGAAATGTAGTACTATCATTACTGAATTATTGATAATAGCAATCAGAATGATTTTTAATCAATATCATGATCAAAATCATGATACTTTATTAGTCGATACTAATTTGTAACATATTAAATTAAAAAATCTGAGTATATCCCTTAAATATAAATTTTTTACTAATATAGATAATTGAAAATTATTTTTTTAAATTTAGAAAGGAGGAAGTTATTAATTCCATAATATATAAGCTCAAAACTTCTGGTCAAATTCATATTTTATAATACTTAAAAAAAAAAAAAGAAAAAAAAAGATAAAATAGAAAAATCTTATGCTCATAGAACATGTTAGTTTAAGTATAAAATGAATTCCATTCATATTCAAATATTTTAATTATTTTTATTTTGTAATCATATTATGTACAATTAAATTTTGTGTAAGTCTTGTATTAAATGATTTAGATTGTGACACTTGAATGTACATAGTGTTTAATGCAGTATATGATTTTAAAAAATAATTTTTTTGATCAAATTAAAACAAAATTAATCAAGATATAACAATAATCGAGCAATAGAAGAGACAAATAATATTTACTGTAAAAAGTTACTTGATTCAACAGAATTTAAATTCATTTAAAAAGAATTAAAATACGTAAAATTGAGAACAATTTTATATTTTTGTGTTTTTAAAAAATAAGATTTGTATTTTATTTACATGAAATATTAAAGATTAATATATGTAATGTAAACATATCAAAGGATTGGACAAAATTAGTTTATTGATTTTAATTTTTACACAGGCAAAAAGTGCTAAAATGCAACATGACAATTGATATTAATTAGTATATTAAAAAGTTTGTTAACATTTCTTTTTTTATTTTAATAATGAATAACTGAAGGTTTAATAGTAATTTGGATGAAACTTTACATATTCATACATTATTATATATTTGAATATTTACATCTTATGATCTTTTGTGTACTAATTCATTAAAATATGCTAATTTCATATATTATATATTTATATATGACCTCATTTCTTTTATTCAGTTTATTAAAATACTCATTATATCTTTTTCTGAAGTATAAACAGTAACAATATTGAGTTATCATCAACATAAAAGCTATAAAAAATATGCAGCTATAAATATAATTTTCAACATACATTTTATTTTAATGGATACAAAATCATATTTTTTTTATTGTTCTACAATTTTATATATTCACTTCCTAAAAAACAAAGTTTAATTTGTAACAAAATTTTCAACATATAGTCATTATATGTATTAAGATGGTTCTTAATTTAATAGTCTATAAAACACAGACTTGAACAGTAGTCCATACATTCTGAAATATAAAATTTCATAATTGTAGTCTACTATTATCCAGTCTTTTAACCAAGTTATTCAGCTACTTGATGGTTCTCTTTTTGTATTTATTTGTATATAGCTACATTATTATTTTTATTATTATTTATTTATTAATTTCTTCCCCACAGGCTAAGAAAATGGACTTGGTTTACAATTATCCGTGTTCTCTCACATACTTCCATACCATTTATCTCTATTGTAATGTCCAAATGTTTGTACATTCTTTATTGATTCATATCAACGGCCCATATCAACGTCATCAGACGTTGATGATCGGTTCTAGCCTCTTGGCTTGCAACTCCCACTCTTATTGACAGTGCTGGGTGCTACGGGCCTTGCCCCGTTCAGGGCAACCCTTCCTACCAACCGGTCATATTCCCCGTTCTCCTCTAGGACCTCGACTGTGCAGTGGATTTGTAATCCACTTATAAATTTCTCAACATCACCAGTAGAGAAAGGTCCTTCTGGCCCTGGTTTCGGACTACTGTTCGCCACAACCTTATCTACCGTGTCGTTGCCTCTGCGGGTCTGTTCTGCGTGTTCGCCTCTTGTTCACTTTCTGACTTTCTCGGTGTCAGTTTCCTCCATGCTGTCTTGCATTTGGGTTCATTATGGACGTAATCCATAATGGTCAGCCGCCTCGGTGCCAACTCATCACTATACTCACCTGTGTGGAACGAGCTCAATCTCACACACTGCTCCTCATCGTTGCTTGACTCGTTCTCATCTCAGGCCGCTCCGGCCAACGCCGGAAAGACTTCCGGAAAAACTTTCAATAATCGTCCATGTTAACAAATTACGGTATCTTTTCTCCTGCTATCCTCTATCCAAAGTAATTCTCTGCGTTTTTACGCTAATTCGCCTTTGAGGCTGACCACGGGGATTAATCCGACGTCAATAACTTGTTTACTCACTGTATCAGTTTTTCGGCAGGTCCGTCGGGTGAAGTCCGAATGAACGCTAATATATAAACTAGGTCTGATTTAAAAATCTCTTTAAAAAAAACTTCAAGAAAAAAACTCGTGAGTACATGTGGGGGTCCTAAATCCGTTTGCCCACTTGTATATAGCTAGATAAACTGATTCAGTCTTGCCAAAAATCATTCAACAATAATGTTTTCCTTTGTATATGTTTATGGATGTTTATTTGTAGGTATGTTCAGCATTAGTGATTCCGTCCAATGATATTAATCTTTTAACTATGATTGATGCAAAACAATTTATGATACAATATTTATTCTTTCTGCAGTTTAAAGTATAAATTATTATTCAACTATGTCATTTCATACTGTATGAAACTTCCAATCATAATTGTTTTAAACATATTACCATATTTCATCGGCATTATGGTTAGTTTCATTAACAATTCAATTCATATTAATGCCATTTTCTAGTTGACAATTGTTTAAACATCTATTGTTATATTATTAATCATCAGTAAAGTGGACTTTCTAATATTATTATTGTAATCTTGTTATATATTGTTTTATTCTATAAAATTATTTCTTTTTTGCTATATTCTTTTATTAACAGATAGTAATTGATTGTTAACGATTTTTTATATGTTGGTAATTCATTGTTATTTTTCTCCCATATACTCATACATCCTAAAATTTTTGACATATAGCTTGCTGCGTAACAAGATTCTTTTGATTAATATCCTTGAGTGTATTATTCCTATTTATTATTTACAGTATTTACATTGTTCAGTAATAAAAATCTTATTTTCTATATTAAATTGATAATATCAAATAAAAAGTTTGTTTAATACAATTTATATGTTGTTCAGTGGTGTTCTCAATAATAAGAAATATTAAATTTTTAAATTTTGAATTAAAATCTTAATGCAATATAATGTAATAAAATATGTATTGGGATAACCTTTAGAAAAAGTGTTATAATAAGTATAGAGATTTAGAAAGAAAGATATAGAGATATAGAGATATAAAGAATTTCTTCTCTTATATAATAGTTAAGTGCATATTCAATTTTATGTCTAATATAGATTATTTTATTCTTTATATTTAATTTACCGTTAGTAATTACACTACAAATAGCTAAGATTATTATAAAATACCAAGAAAAATGTAACTATTTACATGAATTATTTACATAAATTTAATTGTTATTCTTATATATTATCTGATGTAGTAAACAATATTTTAAATTAATGAGGTAAAGAGAAATGTTGTATAGTAATATATGAAGTTAGCACAAAATATTGTTTATTTTTTATCAAGATATAGTTCAAAATTTAATCAAATTATGCTATATTTATTTTTCATGTAATAAGGAAAATTATAAGTTTCACTATCATAACAAACATAATTTTATATAAATTATTTCAAATTCTATTTACCTAAATTAATTTGGCAATAATAATTATTTTCAAAATTGTTTAATTTGTTACTATAGCTTTATTAGTAAAGACAAACAAAAAATTTGAATTTTATTAGCAGTTTAAAAATTCATTATGTTATTTGCTTATGTTCATACATAATTTTTCCATTATATAGTAAGAACTTTATTGTACTTGTATAATACACAATAATGTAATGATATATTTTCTAAATATTAACATTTTTTATACATTAAAAGGAATCAAATATAATTAGTACATGTACATGAATGATAAAATATAATATATTAAAAGGACAATCATTTGTGACTAAATAGAATAAAGATTATTGTTCTACAAAATTAAATAATCATATATATAATCATCAATAAGTAAATATAATACATATGAAAGAATTTTTGTAATAAATTGTTCAGGCATATATATTTTAAAAATATTGCTATTATCATTAATAAATTAAATTATTCTAATTTTGTCACGCTTTACTTATCCTGTGTTGTATGAGAAGAAATATAAAGTGTCAATTGTGTATCATATTACCATATTTACACATTATATTCATCAACATGTTAATGCAGTTATTATCCAAGTATGTAAAGTTTCACTTTTTTGTATTTTTGTATATTACATGGCATAATGTATTACGTAAGTAAAAGATCACATTAAAAATAACAAAAATATTTATCTTTTAAATTAAATAATGATTTGGCATTGATGAAATTGTGTCTTTTTGTCATGTGTAATTTAGCACTTAAATTTATTTTCTTTCATTTAATGAGTTACTATATCTTCTATATCTTACTATATCTTCTATGAATAAAAGGACAACAATAATAATTATTATTGTAATATTTTCATAACACATAGAAGATATGAAAATTGCCCATTGATTTTGATGGCTATTAAAATATAAAGTAACATACAATTGGAAAAATATTAGAAGATATTAAAAAGTTGTACCAACAAATTATGACAAATTTTACACATAATATGTATTAATTATTTTGAAATTTTATAAGATTTTCATAAAATGGTATACTGTATGCAATGTACGTAATATTGCAAGGAACCAAGATGTCATGCAAAGTAATATATGCATGTACGTACATTTTCAATACTTGTGAAAAAAGGACATCTACATATAAACATGTATACGTAATTAAGATTAAATTTAATTTAACGACTTTAGTCAATAAGTATAAATATATTAAGGGATGTTCAATTATTAGTCAGTATGTTAAATTTTCAAACAATTTTGTGTAGCTATCTTTTATCAATCAATGCAGTTTAGTAGAATATATTTTGAGAGTTGAAACATTTGTTCAGTATTAAAATGATATTTTATCTTTGGAAAAAGAAATCCATTAAAACTTTTATAGTAAATCTATAGTTATTAATTTGTATACCATGCGATTGATTTGCAGTTATAAAAAGAAAAGTATTATATAATATCACACATGTTTTTAGGTATATCTGTACGTATTTAGAAAATTATATACAAGTGAGCAAAATGATATCTTATTTATTTAGATTATTTATTTTCTTTGCATATGCATCTACAAAACCTACATATATCTAGACATACGAATATACATATCTGAAGTTTAATATTAGTAATTTATTTTAGTAATAGTTGTACTATATTATAACTCTGCTCATACAAAGTAAATATATTGCAATCGCAGTTAATTCCGTATTTGCTCACAAAAAAAAAATCAATTGTTTTGAATGGTGATTTATAATATTATATACTTTCTATATATTAATTCAATATTCCACTTCTGGTGGATAAATTCCAACATTCCAGTTATTACGTTTATGTTTTTTATTATTATTATATTATTATACCATATTTAATATTATTATATCTAGCTACTGCGTATAAGATCATTCTTTCCAAATATTAGAATAACATACATATAGTCATTGTAAAGAAAATGTGAAACAAAACTTTATGAAGTCGTTCTACAAATATTGAAATTCATTCTGCATTCGAATTATTAATTTATGTATAAAAATTATATAAAGTCACCGACATTTTCTTTACCATAGTAAAATAATTGTGCTACTATATTGTTATAATAGATGAAAGAAATTATGTTTGTAATTTAATTATGTGTGATATCTCAATCTTGAAATAACTGAAGAAACATTATATTTGTATGCGGAGAAAGGATTTGCATATAAGTGATATAATTGTATTAATGCACATAGTTGGAAATGGAATACAGTTCATGAATTCTTTTGTAATACACCTTATTTAGTACGAAAATTTTAATTTGGAGTATTTCAGCTAAGGTGTTAAATAGATTGGTAATAAATGCTTTTGTTTTTCAATTGTTTCCTTTATTTGTATTAACATTTATTTGAAACATATTTTTTTAAATAAAAATTATTAAATTCAACATATTAAAAAAATAAAATATATATTTTTTAAAAATGTATATTTTATTTTTAACAAAAAATAAGCTCAAAGTAGAATTGTAAAGTTTGTTAACATACTTTTCAGTGAGTAAGACACCTGCACACTTCAATAACCCATAGTAAGATAGGTAATAGCTAATAAAATAAGGTTTTAGTCTTTGATTTAAAAGGGATATTATTTAAGGTATGATATTGCAGAAAAATTAGATGAATATTTAGACTTAAAGTAACAACATTTTGAGCAATTTTTAAGTTTACAAAACACTAAGTTTAGTGTGTTCTGTTTCAAACTTTAAATTTTCTTTTTAAATTACTTTATTTTACATATATATTTGATTATTTATAAGAAACAAGAAATCTTGTAAATAATTTTAATTAGAACTAAAGAGATTTATTGAAAGATAAGAATATTTATGTATCATTATTTTTAAAAGCTTGTTTAAGAGTAAAGAATAATGAATGGTAATAAGAAAGATATTGTTTTTAAGATCCTAAAACTATTAAGCACCTCAGTTGAGACATTCTATATACTGATACAAGGTATCAAAACATTTTAAGTTGGTATTTAATAATACTCTAAATTAAAAATGATTTTGTAAGTTAAATTAGAATGTATTCTATTATATATTGTGTATTAGATTATAATAGAAAAATGTTGAAAATATTTTTTCACAAAAAATAAATGTATTATGAAACACATGTGTAAAAGTAGATATTGTTAACATGTTTATCACTCTTTATTTTGACTAAACGAGAAAACGTATTTAGAGTAAAATATAAACTAAATAAGAAAGATAATTATTTTATGAATTCTTCAAACTTTTCTAAAAAAAAATTTAGTCAAAATTATCAGGGTTGGTTCAAAATATTTGAATATTTGTCATATGATACCAACAAATGACATTTCTAAATATTTTGTAGTTTCAATCATTAGCTTGACCAAAACGAGTATTTTATACATGAAATATGTATAATAGTGACAGGAACAAAAACTAATAGCAATAATTGAAAGAACTTTATTTTGTTGTTTATTAAGTAACACACTTTCTTACAATAATTCACATTCCAGATGATGCTTTAAACTGTAAATATTCTAAATGATACATTTAGGAATTATAGTACATTGTGGAAAATATTATAATATAAAACCATTTTAATTAAACTTTTATGTGTATATGCTACAATATATATGTATGCGCCCATATTGATTTTTATTTAATTAATACTATTTAGTAACTACAATATTTGTATCAATATATGAAAAAATGAAAAAGAAATTACTTACTAAATATGCTATTTTTAAAAATGATATACGTGCGTGAAAAAAAGATCATGGGACATATATATTTTTGCTTTAATTTGTAAGATGTAAACATCTACTGATAAATGTCTATTTTTTATATATAAATAAAACCTGTATTTTTTATTAAATTGATTTGAAAATTGATTTCTGAATAACTTCTATAAAGAGATCTAAAAATTCAGCAAGTAATATTGTTAAAAAACATTTAGTCTGGCCCTGCTTTCTTTCCTACCCTTCTTTTTTAATGTTTTCAATTAACATTTTCAATTTTACTAAATTTGATTTTATGTACTAATTTCTAAAAATATAGTAATTAACTTTATCTATAAACCAGCTATATTTTTTACATTGAGATTAAATTATATTAAATATCATTAATTTATCCTAAGAATATTGATATTTTTTGATATTAAAAAAGAAATATATAAATAATATGATATAATAAAATAATATTTTTTTGTTTGAAATTTTGTATAATCTTAATAATTTTGTATTTCCTATTATGTTACAAAATATTATTGCAATGTCTTGTTTACATTTGCAATTAAAAGAAAATAATATTATAACACAATTTAAATTTAGGGTATAAGTTATAAATTATTTTATTTAATATTATTTGTAAAATAGATGAAGTAAAAGGCATGGAAATTCTTTATATACTAAAATTATACATTGTATATGTGAAGACAATAAAATTCATATTATCACAATTATTACATAATTTGTATTCTTAATTCATAATGAACCTTTAGAAAAGTACAATAAGTGAAGTAGTGGAAACACTAATATGAATATAATATATTTTATTAAAAAATGAAATATGTGTACATATACGAGTTATATAACAATTTTGAATGCATTAGTATTTCTTAAAACAGAATATGACATATATATGTGGAAATTGTTTCTTTTCTATAATACTTTTTATTTTATTTATTGTTTTCCCTCTGAATGTATAGCTTTATATTATACAAACTAATTTTTCGAATGAATTTTTTTAAATAATAAACTGACAAAAATAATTAAATTCTTTTAGAAACATTTGGTTATATAATACCATAATTGGTATCAGTGATATGTTTAGTAATGTGAGGATAAAACCATAATATTAAATTTTTTACTACGCTAACGTTGATCGAACAGTCATTATTAAGAACGATTTTGCAAATTACTAGTATTACACGAACAATACAATTATGATCTTTAAGAATGAAAGAAATGTGATATAAAGTAGTGCTCGAATATATATTTATTGAATATAATGATTTAACTTATTGTTAAATAATGATTACAATCAATACCACTACCTAGAAATTCCTTTTGAACGATGATATAACCTCAAATTTTTAATTTATAACCTCAATTTTTAAACACAGAGTATGAGACTTTAGAAGAGAATGAGAGGACGCCATCTTACAGTTAGTATACTAAAATAGTGATGTACTCTACAGGCAAATTTAATTACTAACATCAACGTGTTTTACATTATTTGTAGTCATTAGATGTCATTTTGAGGAAACGTGTATAATATTTTTATTTTATTTTGCTTTTATTATTATCAATTTAAAAGGACAAGTTTCAGTATATAAAAATAGCTGAAAGTCAGTTTTTCCAATTCTTTTTAATATTTTGATGATATCCATAAATCGCTTCGTGAATGATTATTAAAGTTTGCATTAGAAATGAAAGGATTAATGCGGTAAACAAGAAAAAGAGACTTTAATATATAAAAAAGTCTACATGTGGGAAGAAAATGGATAGTGAAATAACGTTATATTTGCATATGAAAATAAATTTAATACCTATGTTAGTGATGAACTTAATCTGAAGCAGTTACAATTGACAGTGAAAAATGATGGCGGATTAGAGCGCAGTAATAGCATGGGGGTGCATATTTAGTTACAATATATTAAATTCGTAATAGTAAATTTGTACTTAGTGATGATGCTCTTAAGAAAAATAATTTTGCAGAAATTATCATCAATATGAGGATTTACACTTTAACCTTGCAAAAGTAATAATCTTATATAATTTATATAATAAAAATACATAATAATTGATCATTTTCTAAAAATTTTATACAAATGCAGTTAAAAATTTTAGAAACCATTTAAAAAATGCTCTTTAGTCAAAACTAAAAGTACTTTAATTGATATAGTATTTATTTTTATTAAAAGTAAAGTATTATTTGCATATTTTAAGGTACGTGAAATATAAAAATTTATAGAAAGTCAGAATATCGATTTTTAATGAACATTAATTAGAAATACATTTTAACTTGTTCTAGATTTTAGATCATATTTTTATTAAATGAAGCTTCACAAATACCAAGGAATGAATACCATCATGAACTAATTATAAAAGAAGGACTTTTTTATTTATTTATTATATCTTCCATATAATAAACGATTATTTCGCGACAATTATTTTATGTAAATAAAAGTTGTACATGTATCATTTTATTATATATAATGTATATTTTATTATTGTCTACATATAATAGAATAATTATATTATAATGGAGTATCAAAAAATGAAGTTAAAAATATTGCCTTCATTTTTGTAATGTCACTAAAAAATTATTTTTCTGCATACAGATAAACATCAGTGATGGATTTAGCTTTCAAGAGGCCTGAAGTGTTACACATTTTTCTGCTGTATTAAAATAGGTCAATTATTTACAATATATATTTCTTTTATTTATTTTCTTTAATTAATTAATTTTATTATTTATTAATTTATTTGTTTTATTATTTATTTATATTTTTTTTATGCAAAATTAAATTCACAATTAACATAGAATCCACATTTTTGATTGAGAATTGAAAAACAATGCTTCAAAATATTAAAATAAAATTCTATTTAGTTGCAAATTAAATAATATATGTATATTTTTATTGCCATGTGAGGATACCTATTTTATAGAACTCGAGGTGATTGTCACCATCGGCAATATGTAAATCTGCCACTGATAAACACGCTCTTATTTTTAATATAAAAATTTATTCAATATTATTTTTACGTAATATGTATCGATTTAGCACTTATACATGGGCAAGTCCGACAACGCTAATTAGTTTACAGTATGAACCAAATCTAAATTTCGCTTCTAGCATTAGATATTAATAATTTTATCGCAAAACTAAATTAATATTTTCGATTTTGTTTTGCAAGTACGTTCATGGATCCGTGTACTGAAATTATTTTTCACACTTCATATTTCTGGTCCTTTTTAAGGTAAGTAACTCATTTTATTTTTTTGTTATAAGTATTTCTATACATTAATATACCATGATCTAAAATGTTTCCATGTGTTTATCATATAGCATTGATTATATTACTGAGTATAGTATTGCATGAACTAGTATCGACCCAACTTTTTTCAGTCTGTAAGTACAGTCTATTGGTTCTTTTAGACTTTTCACAGAAAAATGTTCAAAAAAAAAGAAATTTGGTCAAAGTAGATGAGTGCAGTATTAAAATTATTTCTCATCGAATGCACGGATCAAGAGAATATCGATATTTCATTTGGAATGTATGTAGAAATAATGTTTGAATATTATTCTAACATTTAAATGTCTTTTCATTAACGTAATTAATCAATTATACCGAAAAATCTGTTCTGGTACTATAGTTACTGCACTATAATTTTCGTTTCTCGTAGATTAGTAGCATTTGCGTTTTTTGCGAATTATGAAATTTTCTTTAATTAAGTATTATTTGTACGATAAATTGCTCTTATGATATTTAAATTTCGCCAATTCGAAACATAATAATGAAGCTTACGGGTGTCATTACTGTCGAACTATCACATATCATTTAAAAAGGAAAAATGACTAAGAGAAATGGTATTTTCTCGCTGCCATTTTGAAACATGTAGTGCTACAAAATGAATTCATAACTATAGTATGACTTTTCCATTAGCGTTTAGATATTTAACTACTCACTTTTCAATGTTTTGTACTCCTTAATCTATAATATGTTTTGATCAAAAATACAAATTCTTTTTATTTAACATTAATTCAAACTCAAATACCACTGATTTTATTCACGCATAAATTTTATTATTATTTATAATTCCCATATCGATTGTATGTGATAAGTTAAATAATCCTATCCAGAATCTTTTCTTTTTCTTTTTTCTTTCAAATTGGAGCAGTGTTTCATAATTTCTCTTCTTCAACAGTAAAAGATCTATTTATTCAAAAAGTAACAATAAAGTAATAATAAAGTACGTTAAGCGTTTGGTAGTTGATGTTTGATCTGCAAAAAAAACCTCTTAAAATTTCTCCCATCAATTGTTTATGCTCTGTACGTTTCATGATTGTCAACAAGAACACTTTTTAGAGTAAAACACATCTACGCAAGAAGGTTTGGTAAGTTTAGAATAATATATTATTGCAACGATTAAGACGAGTTCAATGACCTGTAATTTAATCACTTACCTAACAGTCCGTTTTTTCCAATTTTCGTAATAACGAAAATAACAGATGTTCAATTTAAATGGATTACCCTGTATGTACAGTTTATTTCCCGTTCCTTATGCATCGGATGCGACAGCGATATTTTTATTTCTGATTATTCCCAAAATCCTTAAAAGACATTTATTTGATATTAAATTTACGTTAAATTTGATTGAAAAATTATAATATCTTTAAAAAAAAGTTTATACAATTATTCACATTTTGTTCCCATTTCCAAATTACAAAAATATTTATAAACTGACCAAATCTAATTCCTTTTTAATAAGCTATGAAGAAATTTTTCTTATTTATGAAATGAGAGTGTAACTCGTTATGAATTCCTGTTGAATATTAAAATAATACGCTACACTTGTCAAACGACCAAAATTATATTTAACGTGTTTTAACATACACAAAATGTGAAAAAATTCTACAATTTTTATATAATTTTGTGGCTAACTAAAATTAAATACTTTTTTAATATCGTAAGTTCAAAATTCGTTGATGACTTAAAAAAAAAAACTAATTATATAACCATATGGTAAACAGTGCTCCTTTCGTATGTTTTTTCATTTCTTTGTAATCAGTATTTTAATGCAGATACATAGGCATTCATAAGAATTAAATACTTATCAAAAATTTAGAATTTTATTTTGAAAATTGTAATTTAATAATAAATTATATTATTTAGATATTAGATAATTGTATTATATAGATATACATATTAATATTAAATTCATAATCTAGGTTAAAAGTTAATAATAGTATTAATAACAGTGTTTAGGTAACAAAAATATTCTCAGCAAAAGTTTCAACTTCTTACAATCTTTGAAAAGTATGCATATACATATACACGACATACAATACAATGGCTATAATTGATACCATGAGTATATGTATACCTATATTGCGCGTGCATATAAACATGTATGAATAAAAGTATTTTTGTCCAAGAAACAAAAGGAATTAACCACTATCTATTGCCACTTTCCAAGAATGTAGTAAATATTAATTGAAATTCATGTTATTTTCTACAAAATTTAACTATAGGTATTCATATTCTCATTCTATCTATTTGAGTTACCTTTTTACTAACACGTCCCGGAAGGTTATGTTCCCATAATGCGACGCATGGCATGACAAGCGTGTGTGCAGGCGTGTCAAGAACAGCAAAATCGCGAAGCTCGAAGCACGACTGTTCGTGGAAGTAGGACCGCAAATATTCACGACTCGAGCTAGCTCAGACTGGCTTCACATTGACTTGTGCTATATTTATTGATAATAGTCGAACTCAGCCGAACAGAAACAGCATGGATGTTTTTCGTCGCGGGCATTTCCCGCGTGTTTAAACAGTGTATTGAATTACGTATTTATAATAAGTGCAATGAACACAAGAAGAAAACGAACTATTATGTAACGAAATATTTCTTGATTTGAAAATCGCTCGATATGTAACGAATTTTACGGCTTTAGAAACAATGTAATTGAACTCAAAAAACACAAAGGTTATAAAGAATATCATAAAGAAGTAAAAGTGTAGATAAATAATGACGTTTATGGTTAAGGGTGACATACCATTCTGTTGATTCGATGAGCCGCGTATTTGTAATTGGATGGAAAGTTAAAAAATATCACAAATTATTTCTACATGTTCGAAATTAACAATTTTTATATAAAAAATAAGAAGGATAGTATTTACATAAAAATATGTACGTTATCCGTATAAAATATGGGATCTCCTGGGCGACAATTACGCACAGCTACGGCCCTAATGAAACTAGACAGACAAACAATGGCTGTGGCGGTAAAACGTCTTGTACATGTAATCGACGAATATATTTTCGGACTGATCAAATTTAAAACCGCTTCAGTAATTCCGCTATACGATTTCTTTCACAAAAAAATCTACAAAATACGATACTGTGTAGTAAATTTGTGCTGGAAAAAGAATTTTTTGAAAAAATACAAGAATAGAGCATACAAAGTACTTGACAACTCATTTTTATAATTTGATGATCAATTACGATTATTCAAAAGCACAAATAAATTATAATTATATACATTGTTAAAAATTGGGAACTCTCACCTAACTTTTAAAATAAAAGTCAACCTCTTAACGTTTTTAGTTTTCGTGTAATCTTATTACCAATCAAAAGTGGCGCGTTTATACAAAAACTCATGTTTTTCGAAAATTGACAATGATAGTGCAATTTCGTTTACGGATTCGTGTTCAGAAAGGTAAATTCTAAAAGAACCACCCAATGAATATTGCAAATCAGAGAAAAAGTTAAAATTTATTGAATAGTGTAAACGGACAAACTATCGAAGAAGATTCGAAGACTTGTGTCTCGTGACAGGCGAAAATTGACCGTTACGAATTTTTCATGTGTTGTTAAGACCATTCGGTTGTATTGTAGCATTCGGACGAGCAATAGCCGTTGAGAAATTCCGACGCAGTGACGTGCAACGAAACCCACTCGTCCGCGTCAGGTTCAGATCTAACTTGGCGAATCACGCGTTGTTGGAATACAGCCTAATACAATACTGCTTGCTTAATTGATCACCGATTTGTCAAGTTATCCCCTATCCTGACCATTCCGAAGCAGATCCCTACATTATCTACAATTCGTGTTGATAATTATCGTAAGTCGAGTTTCATTATATATTTTTATCATCAAAATGCTATTAAACATGACGATATTTAAATTAATTTTCAGTTTTTTCAAATTAACATGTTTAAATGTGATTTAAATATTCTTTTACCCTCATTTTCGATATGAAATAATGTCTGAAATCGATATCGTTATTTTATTATTTATCTACAAGTCCATTGTGCCTCTCCTAACCTTTAATAGATGCATTAAAGAAATTAATTATTTAAGCACTACTGCTGAATAATTAAATAATTTAATGAAAAGCATTAAGAAAGATATAAGAAAACGTGTTTAAAAAATTGGAAAGTAATATATCTCGAAAAGTATTAATTTTTTAATGACCTCCCTTTATACCTTTTTTATTCAAAATAATGTCTAGAATCAATTTATGTAGAAGAAAGTATCGTAAGATTCTTATTTTTAAAGGAGTGCAATTGTATTGTATTTTATATTTCTTTTGCAACTGCACTACAGTAATAAAAATAAAATAAAAATAAAAATTTAAGTTTAATTTGCAGGGAGTTTTATAAGCAATGTTTAGGAAAAATATAACATTTTGAAAATAAGTTGAACTGTGACAAAATGAAAAAAATAAAAAAGAAGAAAGCAAATAAGGGATATGTTTAATCAGTGTTAAAATTTGGTACAATTAGCATTTTATTGTTACTAGTGGGATACATGGTTCCACGTAGAGCCATAAATTTGAATTTATATATAATAAATTAAATTATGAATAAAAATGTGTCTAAATATTTAAAAAATAAATTTGAAACTAAATGCCACAAAATTTGGTATTTTGAACATTTTGATATTTTGGACAAAATGACGATTCGAAACATAAATCTCATCTCATTTGATATTTAAAGAGTAGAACAAACAAAAATTAATTTAAAAAATATATTATTTGTAAAATGAGAAAAAATTGAAAACTATATCCAATAATTTAAGTACCTCGATGCTTTGATAAATAAAAATTAATATTGAAGTATAAAATATCCAATTAAATATTAATTATTATACTACAAATTATTATCTAAAATATAGGAAGATATAATTAGTTAAATATTTAGATTCTTCTCAATAGCTTTTATATTTAGTTATCATATTTCCTAACACATAAATTTTTAATAAAATACATTTAAATTAAATTAAATAAAATAATTAAGAATTAAAGCATTGTAGAGCAATATTTATATTATACTTATTGTATATGATATTGTCTTTAAAAAGGAATTGATCCAAATAGATTTTTTAAAGTGTATAGGTACATTTCTTTTTATACTTACTTTTATGAATTTAAACTGCAAAACGGTAACATTGTAGTCAAAAAGAAAATAGTATTGATAGTGATATCGTAATAATAAAGATATTATATTTTTATAAAAGTTAACAGACGTGGTATTGAATTTAAATTTATTATACTTCGTATCTATAATTTATCAAATTATTACGTCTAATCTATTACATAAATTGGGTTCATAAGAACGAGATACATTTTAACATTAACTGTATGATTTTTCGTCTAACGATTTATTTAAACATCTTATATCTTCATTTCTAATTGACTATATAATGCAATTTCGTTCTATGTTTGGTCTTCTAATTTTAGGTTTTTACTAAACATTTTGTATAATTTTTTCGAGGTCATATCTATATTTATTTCAGGTAACCTTGCAGAAGCGTTGAATCTTTTTTATTATTATAATTTTCTACAAATCCAAAAAACACGTGTGATAATATAGTAAAAAGAATATTATTTATTAAAAATATACGTACGTATATTTGAGTCGTTATAACTATTAAGACATAGTTAGCAAATCTATAGTAAAATAGATAGTATATCTTTGCGGTCAGGTTTTTGTTTAAAATTAATAATTAGTAGTACGCGTTACAACTGACTAATTGTTCGAATACAGTGTGGAATCCGACTGAAAAGTTGTATTTTCTTTGTGACAACGTTGCATTGAAAGAAAATAAATTCTGGAAAGGAAGGTTTTATTCTCGTTTCGATTTTTATTAAAATATTGTTACTTCGCTGAAGAGAGTAGAACGCAATATGACAGAGTAGTGGAAGTGATTAAAAAGAAATTTTTATATCAAAAAGGAATTTTTATCTCAGTTCATAGCCATTCTCGTTATACAAATAGCGTATGATAAAAGCTATTAAACCTATTTTTCGTTGATTGTGAAAGGCCAGTAAAATTCCTCCTTTTTTAATATCCATATTAATAAATCTGAAAATTTCATATTTCTATAGTTCGAAGAAAATAAATGTTGCATTAATGCAATTTGTGCGTGATACATAAATTGAATACGAAAATTATTTCTAATGAAATTTAAAAAATCACTTGAAATATTATTCGTATATTATTCTTGTTAAAAACACAAACTATAATAATTTTGCACAATTTACACTTTTTGCTTTGAGTATCCACACTTTTTTTCCATCATATGACTTATGTTATTAAAGATTATTTCTATTGAGAGAGTACTTGCAGAAAATTTATTTCGTAATAAAAATTCTGTATTACGTATTAGTTCATTATAAATTCAACGATCTATAGATTTAAAAAATTGCACAACTTTTTTTAGAAAAAGTATTAATCATTGGAAAAGCGACGTTTATGGAAATCATTTTAATCATGTTAACGAAAAACCCTCAAAAATAGGTAATTTGCGATAATTATAATATAACAAATATATATTAACATATATGAAAAAGGATAATTTATACTAGAGAATATTATATATAGGAAAACAAATTTTCACAGCGTATACTGTTCTTATTATTTCACAGAAATAATTGAACGTATTATGCTTTCATTATGCATGGTTTCGTATGTACAAAAATGGATTATTACGCGATAATAATGCATATTATTATGAGTATTGTTAATGTCTGACTAATTAATGGTTTTAAGATATCTGATATATTCCTTATAACGCATTTCGTATAAAATGGAATTAAATGCAGGTTTATAATTGAACGCGATATTCTTAAAAGCAAATGGAAAGCAGAAGTAGACAAATTTATAAGGATAATATATTTTAAAATCATCGGGTTCGGTCCGCGTATTTTGCAGTTTTTCGAATATTATTTTTTCTGCAAAAAAAATAGCAAAAGGACATTATTTTTTCAAACTCCTAATATTTATTTAATATCTCTTATTGATGGTGAAACACAACATTTTTTTTTTTAAATCGAAAGAAAAGTTGATTTAGGCCAAGATCAGTAATGTAAACTTCTACCATTATATAATATACTGTCTTTAATTATACATCACATTTTATATAAAGCTGTTACTGCCAAAGGTGTGTAAGAAATAAAGAATATGGGAAAGAGAGAGAAAATAACGGAAAAAAATAATTTAGTTTGCCTATATAGATGTCTAACAAGACCATTCAGATTCTCGATTGATTACCATTGGTGCCTCAAACTTGGTATTATACTAGTATTATACTAAACTTAGTATTATACTAGTATTATACTAAACTTAGTATTATACTAGTATTATATTAAACTTAGTATTAATATTAAGTTTGAGGCACCAATGGTAATCAATTAAGAATCAATCAATAATGGTAATAATAATAATAAAAATAAATATATATATATAGTAATGGTAATCAATTGAGAATCTGAAAGGTCTTGTTAGTGTGGATAGAAATGAATATCATTATCTTCCACGTTTTTCAATAATTAAGAAAATAAATATATTTAGATAATAATTATATTTAAATATTGACAACAATTCTAAATAAATTAGTTTTAAACACAAAGATTGACTCTATCTTGAAAATTCTTGTCTTTCTCTCTTACTTTTATTAACTCATATTTACTCTATGACGATTCTCACGTAACTGTTTCATTCTGGCACATTCTTCTAAATATTTCTTTAACAACATTCATACTAGACTCCACTCGCACATATTACATTTATATCATCCCAAATGACTTTCACTTATTCTACCTCATTCTCATTCATACATATAAAACCAATACTCACAGTTAGATCATACACTGTTTATAATTATCTTGAATATTCAACGAATACCGGCCGCGGTAAAGCAGATTATTCGTCGACCAATGGAAATTCAGACGTTCGTCAACGCTCGTTTTTGTTTCTCCTTTACTTTCACGTTTGGGTAGTATGACATACTGTTGTGACGCGAGATGCGAATGCAGCATAATATATCTCATATATTAAAAACTCCTTCATAAAATACTGACGTTAATCCTATCTAACATCTATGGACAGAAGTAAAAAGATTTAAAAATATTAAAATAATGTTAAAAGAAACGCTAATAAATAAAGTAACAGGAACATAGAATTTGATAGATATATATTTAACAAGAACATTTGGACATAACATAGAACGTGAATTCAAATATACAATTGGTATCAAAATGATTGATAAATCAAATTTAATATAAACAAACTAATGCAGCTATAATTCATACGTAGATATATTTCTATAAAATATATTAATAACCTGTGTATTAGGTATACATGTGTGGTAATGGTTACATAGATTTTTAAAAATATACGTGTTGATATAATAAAGGAGCGATGTATGTAAGAAAGGGATAAGTGGAACAAGTTTGTATGGGATGGCAATATCTAATGAATTCAGGTTATCGTGATAAGAGTATGCGTGGAATGATTGGGGTGTGTGAATTGTGTATGTAATGTAATGTATGAAAGAAGAAAGAAAAAAAAAACGAGAGTGATTTGACATAGGTCAGTTGCAATTAAGTTTTAATCCATTTGCATCCAAGCGCGGAATATTCCGCGAGCCACGACAGTCGTCTATCACCGAGCGCGGAATATTCCGCGAGCCACGACTGTCACCTATCACCGAGCGCGGAATATTCCGCGAGCTACGACTATCGCCTATCACCGAACGCGGAATATTCCGCGAGCTGCGACTGTCGCCTATCACCGAGCGCGGAATAATCCGCGAGCTGACTTTCTCTATTACCAGCTGCTGAATATTCTTCATATGCCACAGATCACGTTTCATCCCTTTTGTGAGCATCTCATCTACATCGGTTCATTATATTCTTAACAAGTTTTACTTTTGTTGTGAATATCCTTTTAACTGCCATTATGAGTAGGTGCTGATACGCGCGCGGTGATACGGGCTAGTCGTCAGGTGAACGTCGCTGATGCCTGAACACGGCACCTCAAGTAGAGCCATGATGCAAGTGAGTTAATAGTGAGAAGAGGTGTGAGCATGTGATTGTGATAAATTAATTATGTTTAAACTTAATATTTGTGTTTGATAATCTTTGTAATTAAATAAAGAATTGTTCTTATTGTTATTAATATTTCACGCTTAATGCTCTACCGATTCCGCTCGTGTTCATTCTTATTTTACTTCAGTTGTGGTATTCTTGTGTAATTAATTAACAAATTAACAATTTGGAATGTAAACTTTCGTGAACAATTGTATAAAATTTACTTCATACACAACCTAGGAAGATTATTTCGAAATTATTGTCACAAGTCATTCAGATGAGAGTAGCATGATAACAAAAAATTAGGTTTATTACAGTTATTTTGATCATTTTTGGTACTTCAATTATGAGTTTGTAAAGTATAAGAAATGTTTATGCATATATAGATGCTTGTTGTTTCCAGTGCTTTGGATTTCTGTTTCCTTTCTATATTTTACTTCCAGGGGGGCAAATACCTGAAATGAAATAAAAGTACTTTTAGGTAATAACAAATTTCATACGTTTGGACTTAATTAATTAATATATAAGTACCGAAATAAAAGCTAAAGTGTACTTCTGCTTTCTGTGATTATCACAGTGAAAGGAGAAACATATGAAATTATTTTGTATTTACAATAATCTTGAAAACGTTCGCACGAATATTGTATATAGAGCAAATTTATTAATAAAAAAATGAACACGTTTGAAAAAGAGGAAACATAATTAATTCATAAAGCAACAAATATTATTAAACATAATTTAGAGACATCACACATAACTAAAATACATAATTAACATTCACGTTTCAATTTCGGAAATATTAGTCTAACGATTATAATTGATTTATACGTTTAAGTAAAAAATTTTAAGAAAATACCAGAATAGCTAAATAAATTTGTATCTTTTTCACTAACGACGAAACGAGTTCGTTTTAATTGATTATTTTCAAAAGATGGAAAGTGGGTATTATATCATAATACAAAATATTCGTATAAACAATAAATTGATCAAAGAAACGACGTAGTCGATTGAAAAGTTTACTGAAATTGTAAATTTTCTTTTGAAAATATTCGTTTTGCGCGTCTATAGTAAATATATATTATATTTCGAAAATATATAAGAATTATTTATTTAAATAGTTGTTTCGTTTAATATATAGAATTTAACAAAATACGATGCGTTAATTTTATATAAAGTTGTTACTTTCACAAATTTTAATATCAACATTAATTGCTCAATTATATATTTTAGCTGTTTCTAATTTATTATACATTTAAAAACACGTCGAATAAGATGGTTAAAATGTTTAATATACGATTAAACTAAAGTTAATATTTTCTACTTAGAGAGTGGAAACAGCATAGGAAGGAGTAGTGAACCAAATCGATATGCTTTCAGCCATTTATATTTGGCTCGAATTTACAGTGTCGTGCAAAAGTATTTGATGAATCAAATTTTAGGTATGGTTGTTCACTAATGATCATTACACGTCATAACACAAATTTTGTCTACTTTTTGGTGTACGAATACATTTTATAAAAAAATTATACTACAACGACTAAATATTGCTTCTTATTACACATGTATTCTATTTATTTAAAAGATTATTAAATTAATATGTCGAAAAGGAAATAGAAGAATTTGTCATCAAATTTTATGTAACATCATTACGTAATACTATTAGAATATGAATGTTATTAAATGAATAATGCATACAGTTGCTTAGATTTTGTCAATTAGATAAATAAAAGTTTATACTTGCATTAAAAATATTTTCTTTTCTATACAGCGCTAATTATTGAAAAATTTGTTATTTTTAATACAACGTAGTGTGTTAACTCTTTGCACTTTGTAAACAAATTTTTACTTTCTTTTGTTGAAATTTTTAATTTATGAATTCACTTAGGGAAGTAGTTAAATATTTAAATTATTAATTTAAATTATACCAATTATACCAGGGCACCTCATTAGCTTCATATAAAATATTTTATCTTCTATAACTTTTTAGCCATTTTTATATATTTATCATTCATTAAATGAATTCACATTGCTATTGAGGAAAATTTGTTCTGTATTTAAGTTTTAGCAGAAATTCGTATTTTTAACGATAATACTTTTTACATAATTTAATAAATAATAGAAATTGTATAGGAATATTAACTGTATAGGAATACCCATTGATGATAAATTTTAAACATAATACAATGTTATTGTACAATGAAAACTCTTAATTACTTGCTAGATATTATGAGTGCATAATAAGGTGTAACTTTCTATCAAAATATGGAGGTATAGCGAATAACATTATTTAATATCGCTAAACTTCGAATTCGGAAATAATACAGAAATTTTCATATCGATTAGAATGCAGAAACTTTAAAATTAAATTAAAGTTTTACGGTGAATTTTGATTCATAAATATTCAAAACCTGCGTTTTGAAAGTTTTATTATGAAAAAATACAAAAATATGGAAAACGTATTTCCTTCGATAAAATTTTTCCTTTCAATTTCTACTTATTATTTTAATTAAACTGTATTTCTAAATAATTGCATATTCATGAAAATGTTATCAATGAGGTTTTTGCTAGATTTTTCAGCTGAGATATTACTCTGAATTTATAATTAGATTGCTTCTCACTTTAATCATTATCCAGTGCACATTAATTTTAAATCGAGTTTACATAGCTTTAATGGAAAATAGTTTACTTTGGTCGAAAAAAATGTTGTTCATCCAACATTAACATTTTTATAAAGGCACAGTTAAGAATATAGAAATTTTCATTTTTATTATAAAATTATTAAACTTCTGTCTAAATTGCCAATCGTAGATACTTCCTCTTGGAATATTCTTCGTCAGGTATTATCAAGGAGCAATAAATTAATGAAGATGATGGTAATTCCTCTAATCTTGATCTACGATTAGTATAATTTTACGATTCAGAATGTAATTACACTAACTCGGCTACTATTACATTTGTGAATCTACATTTACCAAGCGTTAGAGTATTCCAGGCAGAGAATTCCGAAGGTTTTATGCGATTATTTAGATCTTTATGACCTTCGTTTAATATCTAAAATTTCCTAAACGTAACAGACATTAAGATAAATTTTAGAATATTTTCCTTTCTTTCATTATGATTGGTACTAAAAATTTGGATTTGTTTAATACCATTCAATAAATTTAAATTTTATGCTTAAATGTTATTAAATATATTAAAGAAGAAATTTTCTGTAATATGCGTATATCGAAGATTAGTCTGATGCGATATTATAATAGTATAATAAATTTGAATTACTTAATAATACTAAATAATGATAAATTTAATCAATTAATAATAAACATTGCAATAGAGATATTTACATTATTAATTACTACGAATCGTTAGGTGCGGATTGTGATCTTTCTATGCGAGTTCAAACTTGTAAAAATAGCGCAAAATTGCTGAAAACAACCGGTTTATCATTAATGTAAGCCCGGTGATTTTTCATTAGAAAATGTACCACGAAGGAAGTTGAAAAATGCCATCGACAGTAATGTTTTAAGAGATATTACTGAAAATAATCCACGACAAACAGCAAGAGAAATATGGTTTTAAATGAAAGTAAGTCATGCTACCATTATTCGACACTTGGCTTAAATTGGAAAAGTAAAAAAAGATGGATAATTAAGCTACACAGTTAAAATATACAGAAGCTTAACCGAATAAAAATAGCCATTAAAGTTATTTCAAAGAAATTAAAAAACGTATTATTACTTATAACGAAAAGTGGATTTTGTGTGATAATTAGAAACATTAGAATAATAACTCGATAAAGATGGAACTACCCTTCCATCTGGGGGAACTTCTATGGAGACTAAACGGTGACTGTTCAGTCGCCATCTACAGGGCTTATTCATTACTATCTTCTATAACCTAGAATAAATTTCGTCAAAAAACGTATCTTAAATAAACCGACGAAATGTCTTTGGAATTGCTAAAGAGGTATCCAATGAGAACGATTATAGACATTTTATATGAATTTAACATTTCATATTTGAATAATATCGAAAAATAATTGATCTTTAATAAATAAACTTATCGGTAATTAACATCTTCTTCGATTCAGGATCATTTAAAATAGCCGCAAAAAGATAGATAAACTCGTAGAGAAGATAGGATATGATCAGATGGAATAAAACGAGAAGGATTTTCCGTATAACGGCTTAATCAAGTTGGGATAGGTGTCGGTGTAAACACGTGGTTTTATCGTTCGTTTAAAACTTTCTCTTTCGCTAATTCTTTTTGTTCGCGCGTAAACGGACGGATGCGTCGAAAACGAGCGATTTAATTTAGTAGGCAGGCATTCGTATACAACGTGATGGTTGAAACATTTTTTCGTCAAAGGTTCGCGTTCGCGCGCCACGTTCCGTACCCGTAACGTTTTTTCTCTTCTCTTTTGCCAACGAAACAATTGGTCAGGGGTGAGCGCGAAAAGCGGCGCGCACGCACGCACGCACCCACACGCGCGCGGCACATACTGTGAGGAGCGGCTGCGGGGAGGGGCGGCTGGAAATGGGCTGGCTGGAGAGTGGGGAGATTGGCGGGAGAGTGGGGAGATTGGTTGGGCGCGCGGCGCGCGGCGTGCGGCGCACCGTGCACCGGCAGCACAGAGTTGGATGAGAGAGATGAAGTGGTAGATTAACGTCACCGACGTAGCCCATTCATAACTGGCGTCTCTTCTGGCCGTGCGCGCCTCGAATCGCCTATCTATACGCAAACCTCCTCTATACGGCGATTTATAGAATTGGAAAAGCGATATCGGAAAAATAGTAAACTTTATTGATGAATCCCTTCCCGACCTTTAAGCGATATCGCAGCGATCGAGCCGACCGCATTCCCCTGCTACTCTGGCATCGTGCTACAGGTGGCATGTAAGCCAATCCATGCTGCTCTCCGCTCTTTTTGCCGCTCCTCGTCCTCTCTCGCTCCCTCCCGCCTTCTCTCTCGCTCTCTCTCTCTCTCTCCCGCTCTGTCTTTCCTTCCTGACAATAATGCTCTTAAAATACGGTTAAATTAAAATTCTTCCCATCTGCCAACGCTGTCGATTATTTTGTTGGTTTAAACGCGAGTGCAGAGCCGCCATCTCGTGCTAATTTCCATCCTTCTTCCGTTCTCATTATGATTCAGCTATTTCTTTCTTTAAATCATTTTATCCGTGCACCTTTTGCGCTATACCTTTAGCAAGTGGAACTCGTGAACGAGAGAAATTTGTAATTAAGATAAGGAATTCTATTTATTTACCTCGTTATAGCTCACCGCCTAATAACTATTATATCAGAAATATTCTGAAATTTTTAGGGTTTCGAGTTTTCTTTTTGCTTTTACAGAAATATCACCAAATAATATGTCGCGTATTATTGGAAGGTTTCAAATTATTTTCGACCAGCTCGTGTAATCGTTTATATTATTTTTGAATCCACGAATTCAAGAATTCGTGTCGGCAAAACAATGGCTGACAATGGAACAAAAACTATAGGGGATATCTGATTGTTCGTAATCAGATAATTGTAAGCGGAGTTAAAAAGAGGTTATTGTTCTTCCGCACGGTCGAAATAATTTTGTTTTCGGCATTTTTATTTTTCACCGGATGAAATTATATTCCGTTAAAAGCCTAAAATTTCAATAATAATTATTCCATTTTTGAAATATGCTACTTCGACGTATCGTTTGAAATTGTACAAAGGAATCAATTGTCCGTTAAATTTGTATTTAAAGCAGGGAATGAATTGTACTTTGAAACAAATTTTGTAATACCGTAAATAGACGGATGAAACAATTAATTGTCGAGTGGCGTTCCACGTAACTGTGTCGATCTGCGAGTTTAAAATGCAGGAAAAAATATACAATAAAGTCGAATTATTCTTGCTTCTTCATATTTTAACGATTGCGTAATCCTTTTTAAAACATTACTATTCTGCTTTCGGTTAATATCAGTATTTTCCACATTTAACCCTTTGCACTCGAAAGCGCCATTCAGTCGCCATTTGATAAAATTTCGAAGCTCGATATTCATAAATATGTGAAATTTCAGATAATGTAACGGTGTGCGAGGCATCGAAATCAAATAATTCTACAATTCTATTATTATACAATTCTTTATTTACTGCTCAAAAAATTATCGTCAGTTTTTTAATAGAGAATCTTTGAACTCCTATCCTTCTTTGGCCAAAAAATCGTCGAGTGCAAAGGGTTAAATATTAAAACAAATCTTTGAATGACAAAAATATTTTCTTTATAAGAAAAACATGCTACAAACAAAATATAAATTATTATACATTTGCATATCTGCATAAATGTATAAAAGTAACATCAAATTTTCTATGGAAGTTGTTTTCATTTATAGTATACATAATTTACATAGAATTTTTTTATATTCGATTTATTTCGAATTTTAACAATGACTTTTGATTTAGAATACATTTTTTGATCAAAATAATTTGATACAGATGAAAGGGCATTTTGATTGGTAAAAGTTCTAAAATGTGGTGAATAAGAGTTATATTATAAAAGTAAATTAATTAATAAAATAGTAAAGCAACAAAGCCGTAAATTAATTGGATTTGTTTATATTCAGTAGCGTATCTTATATATTTTATTTCTATGAAATTTTTCTCGAACAAGAGAAAAGAAAATCTGTTTATTTTTAAGTAATACTCTAAGTATTCCATTACTCTTAATACTCTAAGTTTGATAAGATTATTGTATTTTAAGATTATTAGCCTTTGTTTGCACATATTTTCTTAATAACTAAAACAGATATAATAATATAATAATAATAGCAGAATAACTAAAACAGATTTTGTTTGAAACATCAGTTGAGATCATTAATAAATTACATACCAGGATTACAGTTGCATAGTAATAACAAAAAAGTTGTCGAGATTTGAAATGGTACTTTTACGAATATTACAAGGTTGCAGTTTTAAAGATGATGGATATTTCAAAGAGAAAATATCGAAGATATTTTATCGAGCTCCTGTTTCTGTTACGTCAAATGGAGAACATTATTTGGTAATTTATCATTCTACGGATAAAGAAATTTATTACTTTACAAACTTTTATCAATTTATATTCGATAATCTTTAATTGTACATTATTCATCTCGTTTCCATTAATACTATTATAAGATTTTAAAAACGTTGCTATGCTTTAAACTATGAAATGTGCATTACGTATATACATATATACATCTACATATCATATGCGCGTATGTGCGTGTGTGTGTGTAATAATACTAATACTAAAAATACAATTATATATTTAACATATAAAATATAATATTCATTCGGATAAGTTAGAGTACTACGTGCCTCTTTCAAATTTTCAATTTTTTCAATTCGTTATAATTTAACAGATTACATTTCCTATACTCGATGCGCATCAGTAAAAAGTTGCATCGATAATTGTAAAAATAATGCGTAATAATAAAATCATAATTATTCGTGTTACAAAATTAATAAATTGTATACCGTCTCTGATAGAATCGATGAAATTGCATTAACATATTTCACTGCCAGTTTTCAAAAAATTCCCAGTTTTTAAATTTTCATTCTTCTCTTGTACATATTTATCCTTCGTCATATATTCGCTATTCGTATCATCCTGACAAACTCGATATTATGCGAGTATAACCATTCGCTAGAAGAGAGAATTAAAAAAAGGTAGGAAATGCGAGTACGTATCGCAGTTGCGCACAACGCGATTGGACAAACACGTGGATAAACTTGATTCAAACAACTACGTTGATCAGTTTGAGTTGGTCGTTTATATTGTCCAGATAGGCGAGATGAACGAGAAGGGTGGGTATGATGTTGCAGCGGATTGCACGGGAAAAGAGAGGAAGAAAAATTAGTTGAAATGAAAATTAAAGTAGAAATTAAAAATAAGGGCGAGAGTGGGAGTGGAAATAGGAGTGTGCATCCGATAGCGAGTAGAAAGAAGGAGGCGCTCAGTATCGAAGATATCGGCGCACGGGACGCTGTAGTTTTGCAGGCTTTAATATCGTGGCATTCCCTTTATACCAACGAACGAAGCACAACGTGAGATCCACTTTAATCCTAATATACCATACGTACGACACGCTGGCAAAATAATGACACAGTTCGCGACATAGAAACGATCGCTGTTCGCGCAAATAACACCGAATCTGAAATCGATCAACGCTACTGTCATCGACCAGCTTCGACGGATTTTCTGACTGCGTAATATTTCCACCGAACCATGTTAGATGGCGTTACTAGTTGTGTGGTACGCAACTCTTCCGACAAAATATTTTCCGTTCGCGATGTTTGTTCGAATCGTAGGAAAATTCTTGTCACGATGTACACAGAATAATATCCGATCGTCGGTTAACGGTCGTTGTAAAAATAAAAATTTCTCTCTACACCGTTGCGCCTTGTTACAAACTCGTGAGTGATGTCGAAAATGACGGAGATAATTTCGAGGTTATAATTCTAGAAAATATTTCCCGCAGACTAATGAGTCAGTAACTTTACAGGCTGTCGGGTATAGGCAAGGGAGAACGTACGCCAAGACCAGAAGGACGTCCTGTGACGCATTCAATTGAAAATCTCAAGGCACCCTCGTGCACCGTTGGAAGATAATATATAGGGTTACATTACGTGCAAAATCGATCAGTTATTTTAACTGAGAATAAAATTCCTAATGAAACTACTAGCCATCATTTTTAGATTTATATGAAATACTAGATATTTTTTCTTTTTATCACGCTATTCGCATGACTGGTATAGTAATACGCACACATATACGTATGTCCATACATATATATTTGGTATATATTTTAAAATTTCGTATTTATTAATTTTTTTAGGCAATTTTTCATTTCATATTCCGTACTTTATCTAGTTACAACTAACAAAAAGTGTACAAAGTTTGCAGGGTTATTTCCAGTATAAAAAGGAAGTTTCACGCGTAAAGGAAATTAAGTAAAGGCTGTGAGAAATAAAATAAATACGAAGCAATGAAACCTCAGGAGGAACAATTGGTAATTATTTGTCACTATTCGAATGTGTACAATTGAAAATATGTCATGATTCGAGGGGTGTCGCGAAACGTTGGCAAATGGGATTCTATTTAATTCAACGTGATTGTTACGTGAACTATTAAAGCTTTGCACAAGCCGCTGTTTCGACGTTCGCTGAATATAATTGATGCACGATACCTTTCATAAATCGAAAATTAATAACGGAACAAACGAAAAAGAAACATTATACACGTTGTTATCGTTAAGAAAAGTAAAGTCTGCTAAAATTATAAATAATATAATTTTCCCGAATTTTTATTTCGTTAGAAAAATAAGGAAGCGTTGCGTTTATTTAGCAACAGGAAGCAACAATTCTACGGATCTCAAGAAATTTAATTAATCTTTATTTAATATGTGATATATTTCGAATTGATAATTTTATCATCTTACGTATCTTCTGTGCTTTAAAAATGATTTGTTTATAGTTATCGAACAATCGATTACAAATTGATAAGAATATAAACCTGTTATTTTTTACTCAAATTAAATTATCGTGATTCGACACGTGTTCCTTAGATAATTTTCGATATAAATTAATTATAGTTTTATTAATTTATATATTAATTAAATATAACATTATGTTACGACTACGCTTGTTTAAACGTATTGTAAAATTTACCCTTTGACTCAACTTAAAATACAAAACGATTTTAATTTTCTCGTGATTGAAAGGAAAAAAAGTTTCAAAAGTGTTAACATAAAAATTGTATTTTAGCACAAAATTAATATATTTTGTTTCCAATTACTGTTTGACACGTATTACCTTTGACATTATTGAATTGTTGCCGATATTTGGAGAATACACGATGTAAAAATTGTGTTTCATGCAATTAGGATGTATATTTCTAAAAACAGGAAACAAAATGAAATGTCATAGACGAAATTTGAAATTCATTTTTTTTATATTGTATTTTACATTTCAGATTGTACAAATCAATGCAACTTTTCATCCTCTGCAAAAGAATATTAGATATTTATACGTCAAATTTTATTTTAAAACTAGTATAATTTGAAATTTACTAAATTATTTCTGTATATTGGTGAACGCTATGGGATACTTATTCTATAACAAATGTTCGAATAATCCTTCATTATACTTTAAACACTCTCTCGTGTCCACGTTGCTTAATAAAATATACAAGCTACGTCTCTTCTCGTAATTTCTTATGTTTGTAGCAAAACAGATCATTGAATATCTTGAGTACTAAAAACAGGTCGAGAACACTTCTTCTTTTATTAATACATTTATATCCATATATGGGAAAAGGACTTTGGGAATTAAAACTTATTTACCGAATTCATACGCGACCTTATCGAGTATTTGATTTTCTTAGGAGGTAGTAACATTTTATACACGAGGTAAATGATATTTAAAACTGAAATTTAAAATATAGCATATTTTTCAGAGGGAAATATCGATTTGATTAATAATTTTTTTGGACATAAAGAAGTATAGATTTTTGGTAAAACACGAATGTTATTGAAACAGATAAAAAAGGGAAAAGAGTAGAATCGAAAAAGTAAGTCACTATTGATATTGAAAAAAATCTACCGAGCTAAAAAGCAAATATAAATCACTTCGTTTATTCCTATTTCTATATGTTCTTTTCTATTCGTTTTTGTATTTATTTAAATATAAAAGATTGCAAGATGCATTATAAGTATTATAATAATACAATATTTATTATGTTATTCTTTTATACCTTACAAAAGTTTGGAGATATTTGATTATTTAGAAATTTCCAAATTATGGCGCAATTAATTAATATAAATAATAAATGCCAATAATACAACGAATTTTAGAGAAATAATAAAAATTTCTGAAGTTCAACTTTTGCGTTTAATGATAATTTCTAATTTCCATAGTTATGATTTCGACACGAGGTAAATACATTTAAAATATATAGAACGAATCTTATTTTACAAGATTTTATAAATTTTCGGCTGTGTGCAGACTGTGTGGGAAAAATTAAATTATTAATGTATGTATCGTGATTTTTGAAGTAAATTTTATAAATTTTCGGCTGTGCGTAGACTGTGTGGTAAAAATTACTTCAAAAATCACGATACATACATTAATAATTTAATTTTTCTCACACAGTCTACACGTAGCTGAAAATTTATAAAATCCTGTAAAATAAGATTCGTTCTTTCTAGAAAATATAGAGAATATATGTTGGCATAGTACAGATATGAAATATTACATAATATTAATTTAATATCGTATTTTGTGAAATTTAATTTTTAATTTTTTCTTGTAATTTATGAAATATACGTAGACGAAGATAAAGGTCGGGATATTCGAATAGAACGTCGAAATGGTTTGCGTTCATTGCATGTATCGAACGAGGATAACCTAGAAGAATTCGAATGGCTGCTTTTCCTATTCCGTCATTCTTCAGATTAAACGAAATTACAAACAGGCACGTCGCGGAACATCTAATTATAGTTTAATTAATTAAAACTTCATTTTAGTGAATTTATTATTGTAAGCTTTTTATATCCTCTTTCTTTTGAAAAATATTAATATGTTCTTCCAGCTCATTCATACCATTTTATATGTACAACATTGATATTGTATATCGAACAAATTTTGATTTATATGCGATTTTTATGTTAAATGTACATTAATTAATTTTTAGCGAAGATAATTAAAAAACGTATAATCCAGGAATTTCATGACGAAGTAAAATTGTTTATAGCAATATCTAAATATAATCAACTTTAGCGAGTAATAATGAAAAACAAAATAAAAATTACAAGACAATATACGATAAAGAAACGTGGGGTCATTTTTCTTCGTTTTCGAAAATTTTATCTTTTCAAATATTTTTAGCGTTAAATTAAACAATTTGAACAGTTTATAGCGTCTCAAATAACGCTATATTTATGGCTTCATAATGTAATCAGTTCCAATACTCGATGACATTTATTTCAATCATTATCTTTAAGAACACCGAGTGTTAATGAACGAAAAAATGTTATCTGTGCTGCATTGATAACAAATAAATAACCTTATCATTTATAGAGACATTATAGATGTATCTTGTACGATTTATTCTGAAATTAATAAAGCATGTATACTTTTAAGTAAAAAACAACTCTGATTAACTTATTGTTAATTTATATATAAATTATAATAAATAATTTATTATCGAAGGTATTCGTATTTAAATATATATCTACCACCTCGTTATTATCATGTATTATTGCGTATTAAGGATTAAAGATTACATTCACAATTATTAATTAATAGCCACACGTTAATAAATAATTATTATTTAATAATTATCGAAATAAAAGGAAAATGTATAAAATATTAATACGAAGTTATCTTTTGTGTTCGAATTAATTAGTATGATATTAATTCGTCGTAAATTACATTTAAATCATTAACAGGGGTAATATGATATTTCTGCAGTTAAATTAATTCGCATTGTCTTTTTGCATATAATTTTCTACGAATGTACCATAATCTTTATAATTAACGCATCTTTTTAATTACGGTTTATTAATTTTACTCTAAATGTACCGATATCTGTTTCATTTTTTCTTCTTTCCCAAAAGTTAATTATTTCCCAGAGCAACGAAAGGTAATTGTATCTTTACGGTAATTTATACATTTTTGCATCGTGCCTACTGAAATGATTTTATTTTTCTTTTAACAACTTACATCGGATTAAATATGCTTTTTCTTTCAAGGATCGTTGAAAAAGTCGATAAATCGTTTGGAGCGAGAATTTGCGAAAATATTTATTTTATTACTTCCTAAGCAAGCGTTTGTCACGCCGTATTTGGAAAAAGGAACGAAAGTCTATCGAAAAAGCATATGTTCTTACGCGTATAGGTGAAAATATCGATGTCGATCATAATTAATACACCGGTTTGAATATACATCTGCATTTGTTAACGTGTTTCATTACACTTTCATGAGCAACTTATTTTATTGCGACATATCTATGTACGGACTTGTTAATTATAACATAATCCAATGAAAACGATTCTTCTTACATCAACCAGAATGAAGTAAAATGTACAATATTTATATTTCAAAATTACATTTAAATACACGTTAATTAATTAACAAACGTTTACATATAAATTCGTGTAACAACATGTTTCTCTTTGTTTCTAAAAAGATACATACTTAAATACGTGGCAATTTTGTTTAATTAAAGAAATTATTTTAAAACGATATAAATGCACAACAAAGGTACCCATTTGCATCGGAATAGGTTACAAATATAAATAAATTATTTCGATTCCAGTATTACCAAGAAACGTGATAACAAAATTAGTCTCATAAGGGAAAATAACGAAATTAATATTTTATTCAAGATTATGTTCCATTTAAGATTAAATTTGATACGTCATTAAAATTGTATAAATTTGCACAATTTAGAGGGAATCGAGTTTAAAGGAAACAGGTCGACTTAAAAGAATACTAATCAATAACGTCAATAATCTGTCATGTTTAAAGTAAAAACAGAAAATTTTATAATCTCATGAAAATTAACAGCTGCTCTACGATATCCTGTTTATTAAATACGTTTTATTTCTCTTCCTGGTAAATATATTACGGAATTCAGTTTCCAAACATTTGTTCGATATTTTTGAACGTTGCTTAAGTTTCTAAACCTATTATTTTCACAGATAGAATGCTCTCCAAAAATTTCCATAAACCAGGAATAGTTTATATTTATTAATACATTCAAGTCTTATTGAAATAAATCGAGAAATATGCTGCATGTATTTAATACGCTATATTACTATAATAATAATATTAATAATAATAATAAATATAATAATAATATTTTAGAATTAATATAATATAATACGTTTGTAATACACCATATTTATGCTTTTATACGTTATATCGTATTAAATAAGCAAATATCTATAAAGAATTGTCACACTAATTTGATTAATTTAAATATTCCGTTATCTTGCGTTACACTTAGAAAACTGTAATTACTTTGTGGAATTACATGGGGGGCAGAATTCACGCCCAACTGTTACGCACGTGTACCGATATCAGTGGCTGCTATGTCATTCAATTTTCGTTTAAATTAGACATCTCGAAAATATTGGCAAATGGAAACAACGTATCGAATTCTAATTGATTTTACGGTATAATTTATGCAGCGAAACGCACACGCGCACACGCACATACACATTCACGGCTAGATATAGAATTTTCGATGGCAAAACGGAAGATGTAATCCGGTCCCTCTCGACGTCCTAAAAATTTTTACTTGCAACGCTAAGGTACTCCGGCTATTCAATAATTTCTCATGAATTTCTGCGTTTTTAATTAACAGTATCGACGAAAGGGATCAGCGTGCAGTGTAGCACAAAAGTGAACGAAACGGGTAGAACGAGTGGCACGAGTCAGCTAACTTTCTTGCCTCTCCCGTGTTTCGGATCATACGTTCTATATAACTGAAAAAAAGCAGAACGCGAGAAAGAAAACGAAAGAAGAAAGACAGGTAGAGAAAGGGATAGACGAGGACGAAAGGGAGATGTAGGGAGTGATAAAGAGAGAAGAAGAAAGAGGAGAAGAGAGAGAGAGAGAGAGAGAGAGAGAGAGAGAGAAAAGGTAAGGAAAGAAAGGAAGTCTCAGAGGCTCGACGGGGCACTTTCACCTGCTGGCCCTTAAGGGTTCAAAAATACGCGAGAGGACCGGAGAAGTTTACGCAGACGCTCGTTACATTTGCTCAAACAGCGGAAGTCGCAAGTGCAACGATGAGTACCGTTGATTCCCTTAATTTGACAATATCTGCTTTAACGGAAAGGCGGTTGATACGTTCCCTTTAATATATACAACATAAAAAGTTTCACGACGAATAAAGCGACCAGGAGTGGGAGAATGGAAGCGAGCGAGTGTGCGGGCGAACGCGCGGGTGCGAGTGAGAGGGGCCGAGGGAGAAAGAGCTAGAGGACGGAGTGCGTGGGGTGAGTCATGGGCGGTGGTGGAGGTGGAGGAGGAGTAGGAGTAGGAGTAGGAGTAGGAGTAGGAGTAGGAGTAGGAGGTAGAGGAGAGGGAGGTAGAGTTGCCGCGACAGTGAAGGAGCGGGGGTAAAGAGGAGTCGTGGGTGGGGTGTGAGTTAGGGGCGCGCGCGCAAGAGACGGAGAAAGAGAGAGAGCGAGAAGGAAAAAGAGAGGAAGTAGCAGTGTCGGTGGTGGGAGGAGTGAGGAACGTAAGAGACGGCAGAGGAGTCATGGTGAAGAGAGAGAGAAACGATAAATGGTGGCGAAGGTATTGATCGAGAGCTGAATATTACCGAGATCTTTAATAAATTTTAAACGTCTCTGTTTTTCCCGACGAGCATTATC
This sequence comes from Eufriesea mexicana, assembly GCF_001483705.2. Classification (NCBI taxonomy): domain Eukaryota; kingdom Metazoa; phylum Arthropoda; class Insecta; order Hymenoptera; family Apidae; genus Eufriesea; species Eufriesea mexicana. Next base: position 226,765 of record NW_016909557.1, on the reverse strand, counting down.
TTCGCGAACGACCGGTCCACCGGAAGAAAATCTGAGATGTGGAAAAATCGCTGCTTCCCTGCTAGAGTAAGAATTGCAGGTTTTTCGTTAACGGATTGGTCAATAATATCGCGTTTCGTCGTTCGTGAGACAAGGAGAGTGGCGGCACGAGCGAAAGCCGCGAACGAGGAGAGAGAAAGAAAACTACGAGACTGAGAGAAGGAGAGAGCGAGGACCGTAGGGTGGGGATGAAAAAGGGTGAGAGAGAATGGAAGGGACGAAGAGGAAGATAGCCGAACGGGCAGAGACGATGGCTCTGAGCTAGCAACGGCTTTGCTATTGTCCACGGGTCCCTTCGAATAAATAGTTCTCGGAATTTCCAGATAGTTGGGAAAAAGAACTTTTCTCTCTGATTCGATGATTTCCGTTGCACGCGATATTTCCAGAGAGAAGTTTCATTTTTCCAAGTGACGAGGAAAATTCTGAAAAAATAGCCGAACGTTTGCCGGTGGTCAATTCCATGCCGGTCCGCGAGGTCTCGTTTATTTTTGCATTTTAAGGCATTGAAGAAAAGAAAATGTTAAAAAATAGGAAAAAGCGAGCGCTCGGGTGCAGGGCGAGAGCTGAAGAGAGGGTGGCTTGAGGGAAGAACTAGGGAGTGGGAAAGATGTGCACAAAAACGTACTGACGAACGTATGCCGGCAGGATCGGGGTGCTAGCTCAACCGGACTAAAGTAGAAAGAAGACGAGTCTCGTCGGCAGAATTCTTTAAAATACTCTTATATAACCCACCTGTATGTTACCGCCGCTGCATAACAGTCACCTAACGTTCATTCCAACAATTCTCCATTTATTTCACCGATTCCACTTTCTTCCTCTCTATCTCCATTTTTCTTCCCCTATAGCTTCCTACATTTAATTCCTACTATATACATATATACACGTGTAGATACACGCGTGACGTTTCTTTCTTTTTCCTTATCGAAATGAATGTTCGTGTAACGAAGATCTTTTTTATGAATTATCTTTTCAAGCTTCCAGTATTTTTTAGTGGTTAAATATGCGTGTTAATTTTACATCGAATAGAGTGTATCACGTGGAAAATTATTCTTAATTAATTATAATATTAGATGTTCTTTTAATTTTTAATTTTTTGCGAGTGTTGGTGCATGAAATAGAAGAGGTTATAAATTTAAATGGATACGCATAGAGATATGTGTGATAAATATCATTAATGGATATAAGAAATAATATGATATATGTATAATATACCGTGAATTATGTGACCTACCAGCTTGTACCTTTACATCGCTTAAATCAGCAAAACTAATAATTTATGTTAATAATACTCACATTAATGACTACTGCAGATGTATTACAATTGTATTCGTACAGAAATCTAATTTCCAGTTATAAAATGGACATTGAAAATATAATTCTAATTATAAAATAAGCTTATTAACGTTCGTGCATAAAATAAATTAGATTTAACGTCGTGCACGAGGTAAATTAGCTTTAATGTCACGCTTCTTTTCTGTATTTGTTTCTAATTTTAATTTATGTCTGCTTTATAGAAGATTTGTAACGATGCAGGTATCATTGATTTCACGTTATTAATTTTTTCTTTCTTTTAAAAAAATGTAAAAAATATAAAAAATCTTATCTTGCATTCGAATATTTTTTAAAAATATTTTCTCTTCTTCGGTATCGTCGAATGAAATACTTATGTATAAATCGTTATGACAACGAATGTATAGAATAATATCGGTGAAGTGCTTCGCGTAAAATTTATAGAATTTCACAAATATATATAATTATTTTCCCCGTATTTATTTACCCACGTTTTATGTCTAATACCTTAATATTTTTATTTAACTTTTTACACGTTGTTATTTATCTCCTATATTTTTATATAAGTACTTTGTTGTTCCTCGTGCAGAAAATGTACGGTAAAACTAACTTTAAAATCATTATTATCATTGTTATAAAATTGCGTAGGACGTGTTACCTTGTTTCGAAATAATTTTTAATAATTTATTTAATAACAATTCTAACGGTTATACCAATTTCGTTTAAATTCGAAATACGAATTTAATATAGACGTTTAATAGCAACTGGAAATATAACGGGAGATAGAATACATTTAAAATTTTTTGTTTTTCATTTTCTTTTTACAACCGCGTATCTTTTGTCAAAGCAATTTTTGGAATGAAATATCTCTGATCTAGGACAAACGTTGATGCGATACGAGTGTTTTCTAACGAAGTGAGTTTGTTTATCGATAAAGTACTTTTTAAATGATTTCATTAAACCCTTACGAGGAGGAAGTAATAAATGCGTTCGAAAAAACATACATACTATACAAAATATAAATATACCCTTTTACAATCGTATTGTTTACAGCCTTGTAATTTGCCTTTATGGGCATTGATATATTTTAATGCCTCGTATTTCCTTTTTTCGAATAACCAGTTTACATATATTAATTCGCAGATCAATTACGATGTAACATCAATATCTACTAATTGCAGGTTAATCATAATGAATATATTTGAAATTTTATCTCATGTTCTGTTACGTGCATAAATTATTATCATATTCTTACTATATTTTATCCCTTTCTGTTTTATTCATTTTATCTACATATTTGTATATAATCTTCTTATATACATGTCATACTAATCTTCTTATATTCTTTGTTCTTTTCTATTATATTTCTAGTTTAATGTTTTCATTATATTCTTTTTTATTTCGTCCTTTTCTATCAGATTCGTTCGCATAAATGTTTTATGTTGTATCCTCTATACTCCTGGAAGGATTTTCAAGTTAGATATAATACTGAATAATAGATTCCTATAAAGGGGAGTCGAATATCGATGAAATGACAAGTTTTTATAGCCTGACTTTATTAATACACGCTTCATAGAACTAACTTAGTTTATACTATTGAAAGTTTCGTTCTTCTGTAAATTTCGTTCAAATCGTACATTTCTATTTTACGTTTATAAATAACGTTATTATAAATCTTACTGGTATCGAACGCGAGGAAGAATTATCAATAAAATTATTCGCCACGTATCGTTGTTATACAACGCTAGAGATTATTAATTCGATTAATTTGTGCTTAATATTTGTTATATTCGCTAATATTCCTGATTAATATTTACAATGACATTTTTCTCGATATAATTCGAATACGTTTCTTCTGTGTATTTTACAATTGTGCTAACTTTAGAAATTCATGTACGAATAAAAATGATTGTTCACTATCACCGTTATTACGTATTCCCAATTTTGTGGATATGCATGCATATACCTAGCTGTGACTATACTTTAGAACACGTTTTAGTATTTTGCAATTAAATTTTTACTCAGCTGTCGACACAAAACATTAGACTATTAGGCAAGATAATTAATTACCGACGAAATAATAATTTAGTATTAAAGGCTTTTCCTTAATTAGCTTTCTTTCCTCTTTCGTGTTCCATATCGCAGTACTTTTATTTGCAAAGATTTCTTCTTTGTAATTAAATTTTGTTCTTTCCTAGGCAATTTCGAAATTACAAATATTATACTTGTTCCGAAAAGATTATTGTCACGATAATACGTTGCGTTGTATTAGTTAATTTTTAACGATTTACATACAAAATATCAATGTATGACAAGTCGTGAAGCATAATTATACACTCCATGAATTTTATACGAGTTCATTTTAATCATTCTGTTTAATAGATCGCTTTGTCGTGTAATTATGACTGCTTGATATAAATATTTCATTTGCTTTATCAGTAATAATAATCATTTTAATAATATAACGTTACAAATTAATTGCAACAGCAATTGAACGTTTGATTCTTTTACAGCATTAATATGTTGCAATGAAATTTGTATATTGGATTTATAACGTTTCAAAATATTAACATATTTATCGTATCGTGGATTTTAATTTCCTTTTTACCATTTTATATTCTATTTTACAATTTACAATATTTTCGTACCTTTTTGTTAAATATTTCTGTGCAAAACGTTCACGCAACACAGACATTGTATTATCATCCATTATATTTAATTATATGTAACATCCTTAAATTTTAATTTCAGATTTTATTTCAAATTAATATCTCGTTTCTATAGTAACTCTGGTATTAATCGTAAACTCTGGCAATTACTAGTTGAGCAAAACTGTTATTCAATGCTACATGTGTGTAAATCTACATATAAATTGTAGTACTTAATAAAAAAAAAAAAGTTTATTTCATTATAATTGTCATTTTTAATTATTTCTGTCGATAAATATGACAACACTTTTTAAAATCTACGATAGAATAATTTCTAACGAATTTAATACATTCATTTGAAAACATCGTGCTTTAATTTTTAATACGTTTCGATGCACTTTGATAGAAACGCACAGAAAGAAAGGTTAAAGTGCATATTTAGTTCAGTGCTGATTATTGATTAATTGTAATAATGCAATTCTTCGTAATTAAATATCTAATCCGATAGTTAATTCATATTTAAAGCTAAAGGCTTATCGTTGATTACAATCATAACAGGAATACCTCGGAAAATAATTAATAAAGACTATTTTATTAAATCAAAATAACGTAGGTTCTTTATTAAATGAAATAAATAAAATTTCGTTTCAAATTCGGAAGTACATCTTAGCAGGTAATGGAAAGCAAAGATAATTGGAAAGTATATTTATTTAAAAAACTGAAGTTGATGGAAGTTTTCGAGCAACTGAGTTATAGCGCGAATAAAACGTTTCTCTTCTTTAATCTATCATTTTCCTCGTTATATTTTCAATAATTTGAAGAATTAAGTTACAGTAAATTTCTCGTTGTACACATACATGTATACAATTTCATTACTGTTCGCGAATATATTCATGTTTATTGCTGCAGAAATTATAATCGCGAAATGTAACTTTCATAATTCATCGCTTCACATACGAATAATAATTCAAAATAATAACAATTTAGGACGTAAAATCGACCCGAAATCTCTTTTACTTTTACGTCGAAAATACATATCGTTCTCCCTAGGATGATAAAGTATAAATAACTATTAATAACGTAAAACACTACTCTTAATTCGTGGACTAAAAATATAATTATACTTTCGAGTGAATGTTTAACTTCGTATTTAAAAATATTTTTGTTCGTTAGAAATTTATTTCAATCGTTTACAGAATTAAATAAATTTTGATTTCGTAGTCCCTCGAATGAAAGATTATTACAAAAAGTTTTACAGTATAGAATTATACGCTTTGAAGTTTCTTTTACGACGTATTCTTTACAGATTATACATCACGAAAATATGTTACAACGAGTTAAGCTAATCTGTATAACCTCTCGATTTAAGGAGTGTAATAGTTGTGAAAATAACTGGAAAAGAGTATGAGGAGGAAGTATGTTTTCTTTAACCATCTACACTTGTACCCTAATTTCAAAGACATGTAGACGCGAGGGTGTATACCTGATAGAAAATGCAATTGTATTTATAAATGAAAACACTTTCATTAACTTGTCAAATAATTTATTTATTTCGACAGTATAAATTAAATTGTTTTTATTATAAACTAGTTATTAATAAAAAGGATTACTGCGTTAAAATATAGCATATTTATTCTTTTCCAAGCTGCTGAAATTCTTATAAAATATAAAGATTTTGAAATAGAAAAAATTTCTTTGATTTTTTAACTATATTTTCGATTATTTTTAATTGTACTTCTATATATCAATAATATCACATCTGAATGAAAATTGGGCAACAAAATAATCTTTTAGAAAGTATGTAAAATATATTATTTATACCTTGAGATACTTAAATCATGCGAAGATAATATGAATTTTACAAATCGATTTAGCATAAGTAGTCTTTCATACTTTTCTTTTGCATAATTTACGATTAATATAAAATTGAAAATTTTTGTTACAAAATTCAGGAAACATATTCCCTTTAAATTACAGAAACATTTTTCGACGAAACAACGATGCTAAAATATTTTTAATTTTCATGATGTCCTAATAAGGTGTTGGAAAATTTAAAAATTTATATTTTAAGCTATATTTTTATAATGCTTTTCATTAATTTTGTTTCATTTATGAACGAACTCTTTGTCGATATTCAACATAATTGAAGAAGCGTTTAATCATTATATCATATAATAATATTAAAAAACATATTAAATTGCAAAAATATATATATCTTATCTTTAATACACGATATCATACTGTTTTGCAACATATCGCAGAATCTGCCTGTGTTTCCTAATTTCTCACTAGAATGTAAGTGTGTAATACTTTGTTAAAAATATTGCTTCTATGAATATTCATTTAAAAAATGTTTAGCGTATAAACATATATTTATTATACAGATTGCATTTTTTATATATCTTTCAGCGTGCAAATTAGTTTCGCATACATACGTGGATCAAAATTTTTAAGAAATTAGTTTGTTTATTAACTTTCTTCGAGTAAACGTTGCGGTAATGGTTACATAGATTTTTAAATATGTATGCATTGGAATGAGTGGAACAAGTATGCATGAGATGGAAATATCTAATGAATTCAGCTTATTATAATAAATGAGTATGCGTGTAATGATTGGGGTGTTGTGTGAATTGTGTATGTCAATGTAATGTATGAAAGAAGAAAGAAAAAAAAAACGAGAGTGATTTGGCATAGGTCAGTTGCAATTGAGTTTTAATCCATTTGCATCCAAGCGCGGAATATTCCGCGAGCTACGACTGTCGTCTATCACCGAGCGCGGAATATTCCGCGAGCTACGACTGTCGCCTATCACCGAGCGCGGAATAATCCGCGAGCTGACTTTTTCCATTACCAGTTGCTGAATATTCTTTATGTCTCTTGTCATTTGAAAACGATTTATACTATACCATGAATAAAGAAGCACATTTAGACAAAGATATCATTTTTCGTCTTTATTAACTTTTTGCACACGAGAGGCGCCCTTCAGTCGCCATTTGATAAAATTCCGAAGCTCGATATTAATTAATATATCCAATTTAAGATAATATAACAGTGTGCGAGATATCAAAATGAAATAATTCTACCTGTCAATTATTACACGATTTCTTACTTACTGCTGGAAAAACATCAGCCTTATAGCAGAAAATTTTTCAACTCGTACACCTCTTTAGCCAAAAACTAGTAATTCGAAGACTTTTTGCCATAAAGTCAACGAAATTTTTAAAACGGCAAATAAAAAGTCGTATGCAAATTAAAACGTAAAATTATTTTGCTTCGATATTCCAAGCATCGTTGGGTAATTATAAATTTGACATATTAATTAACATCCATCGTTAGAATCTGATTAAATGGCGATTGACAGGCGCCTCTCGAGTGCAAAGGGTTAATATCGATAGCAAACGTATGCACCATATTTTATAATATTTTTTTTATTTATATTAAATTAATAACGAATCTTTGTTGCTAACATCGATAACAATTTATAATCGATAATTAGCAATATTCTCTTCGATTTAAATGAAATTAGAAGCAAATCGTAAGCCCTTCTGCTTAATGGTAAATAATCAGTGAAGTGATAAATTCGATATCCTAATACCAGAAAGAATAAAATAAATATTTGCAAATATTTCAAATTAATTTTCATTACTATCGGTAATTTTCAGTACTATCATAATACTGTCAGTAAATGTAGTACTGGACTCACAGACATTTGGTGTGAGATTTGGACATAACACGTGTTTCTTAACTTTTGTCAACAACTGTACATATCGCACCCTGAATTAAAAAGAGACGCAATTCAAACGAGTATATTTTCAGGAGAATAAAAAGCCTTTTTCGAACCTAACGAGACATTAACCTTTTTCGGACGCAATTAGTAATGCGTCCAAAAACTTTTCAATTTCAAACACACGTGTTTTCGCATTAGCATTATCGTAGTAGCATAACTATGAAAATGAATGAACGAGATTTCCTTTACCAGTTGAGAAATGTTTCTACATACTCTCGTAAAATGAGGACTCAAAAATCGCCATTTTCCAATTGCGTTGCTTTTCAACCGGTGTTGCGATATCGAATAGAGTTATCAAATAGAATTGGGATGACTGATATTTTAATATATCGATGATATCGATAAGATTGATTAGAATGCAACGTTTAATGAATTTAATATTTAAATGTACTTATGTTTATTATTATCTTTTATTAATAATACATCTTATTAGGAAAGTAGAAAACGTATGTAATATTGACCGTAGAACTGCATTAACCACTTGCGCTAGAAAGACGTGTGATGCACGTCGAGATGCTTTTGTTCCAAAATCGTCAGCGACGTGTACACCACGTCGATAGGCATTCATCGCAGAAATAAAAATGACGTGGGCTGCACCTAACCAGATCGTTCATTTCTCGAGCTACAGTTCCAGAGTGCACAGCATCGCATAGTGCCACCGATATCTTGGAAATATTTCAAAATCGATACATATCAATCGATACGAATCATGTCAATGTGACACCTTACCGCGTGTTATACTGTAGCGCATGGCATCGCAACGGTGAGTTTATTAGTAGCGCAAGTGGTTAATGGATTACGAATTGATACAGAGTATTCTAGCTAAATGAGATCATCGAAATATATAATTTATTCAAGAGAAAAGGGATAAAGGTATGAGATATCATTAGAAAACATATCGATGACCTTGAAATTTCGTAAGAAATTAATCTTGGGATGTAGCCTTTGAAACAGTGCGACTTTTCTGAGCAAGTCTTTACAGAGCAAAAGGTTAGGTAGCAATTCAGTTGATCTCATTCAGCTGAAACACCCTGTATACGTAATTAGATTCTTATCTAATTAATCTTCAGACAATTAATTCATTGCAGCTCCTTCGTCTCAGGTTATTTTATTTTTATTTTCTCATTGCGTACATATTCATCTTCTATTTTTGTTCTATTCTTCTATACTAAAGTTAGCTTATACTACTAATAATAATAGGTTTCTGTCATTTGTAATATACATTTGTTACGCACAATACATATGCGATGTGTTTCATTTATAATTCAAGGAAGATTAGCGAACGATAGTAAACGAGTTATCTTAACGATACCATCGGCATCGCGAAGCGTTAATAAGATTGGATAATCGTTAGTCCGAGCTGTACTACCAAACGAGCCACGATAGCAACGTTTCTCTGATCCGCATGGGGCAAGTACTCGCGAGATTCAGGTTTACGAGGGAATTAAAGAAGCTGGTGGAGCCGTTTAGCGAAGAAAAATGTGAAATTCGTATCGGTGCGTAGGTAGTTGGGGAAAAGGGAGGAAAGGCGAGGGCACGGTGGAAAGAAAGACAAGAACGGCGTGCGCGCGGCATTCAGGTAGTTTCCTACATTCAGGCGAATCCGCTTACTTGTCCGCCCTGGAGCGGGCTGCTTTGCGATGAATGCCCATCCTTCCCTTTTGCCCTCTACTCACCGGGCCGAGCAGCCATCGGACCATCCCCGCGCGCACCATGCCCCGCGCTTTTGTCTCGCAGAATCTGCACAATGCTTCTCTCGTGGAACCCAGGCCTGCATCTTCCTCCCTTCCTCCACCTTTTTTCTTTTCCTTCATTCGGGTTCCGTGACTCTGTGAAAAGGACTTAATCACATGCGGCACCAGGGATTTGTCCCTTCTCAGGTAGTCTCGTTTAGCGCCCAGAACTCTTTACATTTCCTTTCTTACCCAACTTTCCGTTTCCTTTCGAAAAATACCATCCCACCGCGCCTACCTGTCAGAATATCTCTCGCTAGGTATCTTTCTATTATACCCGTGTGCCTATTGCCTTCCCTTACTCTAATGGACGGTCTATCTACTTTCATCCTGTCTTATATTCACGCTAGTTACAGCCGTCCTTCCAAGTTATCGCAGAGGTTTAAACAAATTCTCTATGATACAAGATAAAAGTGGAATCACGATGTATTCGTACTCTAGAAATGATCGTAAATATACGATTCGTGTAATAAACGGGCAATTTCGAGATTGTATTAAGAATACGATATAGTACGTTTATTATAAATGTTGATCGTGGTGGCGCTAGTGAGTTCTGCGGAAAATCGTGTTAAATGTATCAGGAGGAAAAAATTAATGAAAATTTTACTGAAACTTATTGTTTTTTAGTTAACCATGTTTTCGTGGCTGCATGTTTGTATAAATGCACATGAATTATTTTCTAGTTTTTGTGACATAGTAATTTTGAGACTTTCCTTCTTCTATGTATGTATATCATTATTATTTCACATATTTCAGTTTAACGTACTTATATTATTTACTGAAAATTCGTGTATGCGTGTATGCAATAAATTCTGATATATAACCGCAACATGCATGTACATTTATAACCTCTAATATATGCGACTAACCTCTAATTGTAAGTAAACTTTACATTCAAGTCGAACTTTTAAGGTTAGGACTAATCGTAAGAAAGATTTGTAACTTTTCATTCGGAATTTAACGTTGTTTCATACTTTAATAGAAAAAATATAGTATTTCATATAGACTAACGTAATTGACTGGAAATTATTCGAAACACCTGGACTTAAGAAATAATGTATGCATTGTACAGTGTTCCTTTTAAAACCATGAAACTTTTGTATAAAATATACCTTTAACGCATATTTTCAAAGTTATGTGTGCAAATTATACGTATATGCACAATGTTTGGTAACTACTACTATAACCTAACTGAAAGTGATTCTATACATACACAAAGATAAGTTGAAAAGAAAGAATACAATTTTTCCTTCCAGGCTTTGTTTCCAAGAATATCGAGGTTGATAATTCATCGAGCATGTGGTCTTTTATTTCAATAAGATAGAAGATAATTAAAATATTTTGCACATGATATTTTTATAGTTATATCAACCTAATTACATTTTTTCGAATATTTTGTACAAAGCTTACCTTTCATTTTAATTTATGTATCTGTATTTTTAATTTCAATCTACGTATCCATATATACATATATTTACTGACAAAAATTACGAATCAGAGTAGTTGTTCCAAGATTATTGTACAATTTTTATTTTCCGAGATATGTAAGATAAAAATGAAAATAGTATGGTGCAATAATACTTAATTTATCGGTTTATTATAAGTATTTTAATGGTAGTCATAGTTAATATTAAATCCAAGACGCTAAATGAAATCTTTATGGCGAAAATTTAGAAATGTATTGTGTTCAAATCCACTTTTAGGGTTTTTATAATACCCTAATAAAATGTAGGAAGACTTTTGGACTTTATGACTACGCGACACCTGTATAGTATAGTTAATCGGTATTTCAAATGATATTTTTCTGACTTTTCTCATCGGTTTTATTGATGGAAGAATAAGCTTCCAATATTTAGCATAATTCCTCGAATGTTCTATACTATCCTAATCATAAATTGGGTTTGACCCTTAGATTATATTAGCATTTTGTTCCATGAGGAACGTTTTCACTAATTTGAATCGAAACTTGGTTGTTACTCTCATATTGAAATAACAACCCTATAGCACCCTTTATGGCCACCTTCTTCTCTAACAAGCGATTATGGCTTTGCAAGACATCGTAAAAACCCTCGATGTTTGCCAAATTTTTACTCGAACGTTTTCAAATTCGATATTTTATTATAAATATTCCATTTGAAAATATTTATTTCGAAAATAAATCTTCGATAGCATATAAATTCGTATTTATTATACAAGTTACATTTTTGAATAGTTTAGTACGTAAAATAAAGATTTTATGCACATTTATCAATTTTCCTAATTTTTGGCTTTTAATAAGTGTCAATAGTATTGTCAAAACTATATCATACAAATTATACGTGAAAAATCTTATTTAAAATTATGTATTATCGGTAATACGTACTTTTTCTCGATATGTTCACTGTGTGTGAATATGACTGCTTAAATTAACAATGGCGTTCTTTTGTTAATTTTGTTTTAATATTATTTATCTATTATTATCTAAAGTAATTTTATTCCAGGCTCCTGTTCCATTCCTTTCATGCTATAACTTCCCAATTAGGTACAAATCGGATTATTGTGAGAGCTATGCTATAGTCCGTACTTCATTATTATCTTTCAACTCCTTTAGATAGTTTCTGTAAATTTTCTCAGTACGCTTAGTGTTGTTAATACAAGTTTACATAAATGTATAGAGTTTTGCTGTATTTATATTTTTCAAACGTCACTGCAGGAGTAAAAAGTACAAAAGTATATTATTCTTTTCCAATATTCTTTGAATTTCTACTAACAATAAGTACACGAAACTCTTGGAAGTTAAATCGATTGCTTCTATAATGGATATTTTCTAATATTATTATCTAAGTTTATATTTCTTCGGGTGAACGTCTTATTAACATCAGAACAAAATGTCTGGTTTCACAATTTTTGATTTTATAGTTATTGGGAATATGCAGCTGTTTTTGGCAAAACTAATCATTTTTATCGAATTAGAAATGTAATTATTCCGAGTGTACTGTAACTAATGGTAAATTTAGGAAAAAGTAATTGCAGATGAGAAAGTGCAGTAAAAACATAGAATAGGTTTCATCCAAATGAGATTTTATTTTAGAGAAAATTGGCTTTAAATATTTATTAGGTATACATAGCCAGATGATAATAAGTAAATAATTAAACTAGAACATATGTTCTAGTATAACTGTTCATCTACACAGAAATTGCGCACTTAGTGTGCAAATACCACGCCCGCATTGTGCAATTAAAAAGAAAGAAGTTCTAATGTTTAATGAAAGAAAGCACATGCTAGGAATTATTCAGAAAAATTGAATACGAAGAGTAGAATTGTATATATCCAACAGAATGGATAGGATTTTCAACAAGTTTTTAACAATAAAATTAATTACTGGACAAATTTTATCACCCGTTATAAATAACCACAAAAATACGAATAAACATAATTTAATGCATATAGTTTAACACACCCTGAGCAATAAATATTCAAAGCCAATTTTCTTGAGAACAAAACTGAACATGACAAAATTTTCTTTTATTTTTTCATACAAAATCACTTACATCTACTTTGTGCCCAGCATTTTCAGGACACTGTATATATCTATTTATTTATTGCGTAAAGAATTCTACATATGAGAGTAAATTGTTAATATCCTTATCTCTTTAAGTATTTTATTTAATTCTGCGTATTCAATTATTTTTAAGCGTACTTGTTATACAATTGAAATAATTGTACAAAAATAACAAATTTTTGTAGTTACAATTATGTTTACACTTGTATTTATATTTACAATTACTATTACATTTACAAAATAATGCACATACAACGTTTACCGTTTAAATATTCGTTAATATTATTTATACGTAAACAAAACGATATTTGGGATTGAAAATATATTTATAGTAGGTGATTGAGTATCGTTATTCTAACACGTGATAAAATTACAAATATATTTCTTGCCTCGTTTAAAGTATACTTTGAATAAATAAAATCTCAAATATGTATAATTGTCGAAATTAAGTGTAAAAATGAATCAGATTCTATAACTACAGGAATAGTAAATACTGTAAGTTTGCTGTTTCACAATTATATATTTATTACAAATTATAATATACACACGTCACGAAAAGATTACAATAATTAGGTATGTGTGGTGAAATTTCTCTTAATACTATTATTAATTATCCAAAAACATACATATCTACATTCGTGCCATCACTCGACTTCGCACGCTCGCATTCACACTATATATATATATATATCTTTTTATGCAAAAAAGTTTGCTCACCACGATATTAGTCGAAAATGTCAATACAATTGAACTTTCTAGTCAAATTCTATTGAATTGCAATAATTATTATATATATATAATACAGTTTTTATACCATAAAAACATATAAATAAATTTTTTATATCATAAAACTATATAAATAAATTTTTTGATATAAAATCTTAATTAATAAGCTATAAAAATTAAATTAAATAAATAAAATTATTATATATTAATTAATTTTTTCCATTATATTAGTTAATTATCAAGGTAGTAATTTTCATTTTTTTAAAATTAATTAATCAATTAAATTAATTAATATATAATAATTTCATTTATAGTAGTTATTTTACAGTTAAACCCCATAATCCCAATGCAAATATTCATTTTCATTTACATAAGTGTAAATAAATATAAATTAAACATAAATAAAAATCGGAAGAAAGCATTTTTGTAAGAATAGCACGACACGCGATGTTCCCTTAACATATTGCTGTACCTCCTCGCGTTATCACACGGTCGTTACACTCCATCATCGATGACTGATACCAGTACCCTCCTATTCGGAAAGCACGCGAGATGTTAATGTATCGCGTTATCTTTTGTCGCACTCGGACTGCTCGTCAGATCTGCTGGAAAATGTACATACGTTATGAATATCGAACTCGAACGTGTAGTATCACCATGACGATTGTCCACACGCTTCGCTCTTGAGAAGGATGGTATACTTGACCGAATTTTTCCTTGATAATGGATTGACGAGGATATGTGTAGTACATCGGATAATTTCCTCCCTGAATTTTACTCCCTTGGCTTGTTTTCGGCTTCAGCTACGTTAAATGATAAAGTGTATATGCCAGGACTTAACAACGGAGGAAAATATACGACGACGATGCATGGATGCATATTCAACGTTCAGTTGGAGTAACGTGTTTGAAAGGCGTATGTATTCGTTTCTTTGTCCGTCTATATATGCGTAGAAGTCGTGTGTAAGACTGGTACTGGGTATTTTGAATATCTGCCGTGAAATGTAAGTTCCAACCTAGCCATGTAGGACTACCCGTCTATAATGTATGCCTAAATATAGTAGTAATAAGTTTTAATTTAATCTTTCGGTATAAAAATTTTGTGGCATTTGCTTCAAAGTGGTACAAAAGGTTCAGAAAATTTTAGCATACTCGAAAGTTTCGAATTAAAATTATAAAATTAGAAGACTAGGTGTCTTCTCTTATGTTATATTTAGTACACAAATTTTACACTATTTTTGTTTTAAACTGATACAGAGGTTTTAGAAAATTTTAGCATACTCGAAAGTTTCGAATTAAAATTATAAAATTAGAAGACTAGGTGTCTTTTCTTATACTATATTTAGTACATATTTTACACTATTTTTGTTTTAAAGTGATACAAAGGTTTGAGAAAAATTGAACATACTCGAAAGTTTAGACCTAAAATCGGAAAATTAGGAGATTAACACTTTACACTCGGCGAATTTTTCGTTACAGGAAAATAGTAATTCGAAGACTTTCCGCCATAAGGTCGAGGATATTTCTAAAACGGTAAATAAGAGATCATATGCAAATTAAGACGTAGAATTATTTTACTTCGATATTCCACGCATCGTTGGTTAATTGTAAATTTGATATATTAACACGTTCGTCGCCGCGTCACCCATATCTGGGTAACGAGTATGCTTCCGTATGGGCCCCGTCACCCAAATATCTTTTTTCTCTTCTTGTTCAAGTTAAATAGGATTTTCAGCTGGATTTTTAAAAGGAACTTAATGGAATAAGCATTGAATTATAAATACAGGATATGCAACATAAAAATATTAAAAATATACGCATTATACTATACTTTTTATTAATTTATATTTAGAATAAAATATTACATTACACTATGTCGCGTGGTATTCGTTAAAACAGTCTAAACACATTTGTCGTGATTTTGGAGAATTGGAACAATAGGTCGTAGTGTTTTTACATTTTTCGTAATTGTCTGTCAATACGTTTACGAGTGGTAAAACTTTACCAAGTCTGCTATTCTGTTCTATCGTTTCGTTATTTGCAAAATGCAAGTTTGCTGATAGTAATTCAAAACGATCACAGGAAATGGAAAATTGTAAATAGGGTCCATTGACCAACATCTAACGAACGGTGTCTGTACTAGACCCATCCAAATCATCGGTCCGAGAACGTTCTAGCGCTCAGACAGTAGGATTTGGGCCCCGCGAGAAACTCAACCGAATCGCGTTGGGCGACGAACGTGTTAATTAACATCCATCTTTAGAATCTGATTAAATGGCGACTGAGTGGCGCCTCTCGAGTGCAAAAGGTTAAGTGTCCTGCCATATGCTCACTTCTATTTAGGACATTGACACAAATTATTGTTCTTTATTATTTTCTTTGATATTCTCTTTTCTATCAACATTCATACTAGATTCCACTCGTACATATTATATTTATATCAATACCAAACGACTTTCATTTATTCCACCTCATTATCATTCACACATATAAAATCAACACTCACACACTCGTCTTCGCGATTTTTCTTCTAATATACGTATAATCATTTTCTCAATGTCTCCCATAGTTATTCCATTTTTATTCCCGTTATTCCATTTCTTAAAACTTCTGGTTCTTTTTCATTCATCAGTCATTTGACCATGGTAGGTTTAGTGTTAACGATCTTAACCCTTACCTTGGCTAACGTTGTTCTTTCCTGCTTCTGCTCTCTATTATTATATGTACATTTGTTCACAAAATTTGAAAAACAGGTTTAAGGGTATCTCGCACTGATATCGTGCTCTAATAAAAAATGGGAGAAATGATATTAAGCCTTTGCACTCGGTGATTATTGTGGTTACAGAGAAATAGCAATTCAAAGACTTTTTGCTGAGACATAGAGGATATTTTTGAAACGGTAAATAAGGAATCGGGTATAAATTAAGAGTTAAAATTATTTTATTTCGACATTCCATGCAATCTTAGGTTAGGTTAGATTTGATATGTTAATTAACATAGGTCTTCGGAATTTGATTAAACGGTGACTTACAAGGAGAGTGCAAGTCCATCGGGTCCACCGATTTCGTTCAAATTTTGCAGGTTTATAGATCTCGTCATGCAGTTTAAGAAAATATACAATTATAGGGGCAACTACTCAGTAGTTTTTGAGATATTTATGATTAAAGTTTTATTACTTCTATAATTACAGATTTATTTCTAGGAGTTTACAAATGGAATCGTGGTCTACCGGGGACAGATTCCTCATAATTACTAGTAATGTATAATATAATTTGGAAATAAATAAAAAAACATATATACCCCATCTACCTCCTCTTCCCTCATCCCCCTTTCCTCCTATTTATTTAATTATTTATTTTATTTATCTAATTATCTATTTATTTATTTATCTATTTTATTTATCTATATTTATTCATCAAAAACAATGTAAACAAAACAATGTAAATAAAAAATTGTAAATCAAATTTCTTAATAAAAAAATGTATTTTTTACTCTTTCTTATGCTAGTATATATATTTATTACTTAATAATAAGAATATTATGCAAGAAAAATACTTTTTCATAGCAATCTTATTTACTAGTAACTAATTATTAAATTAAACATTGTATAAGAATGTTGCCTATAATTCCAACTTTACTGTACAGCTATAAATGTTCATGAATTAATTATAGAAACTTGAAAATTTATTAATTTTCTACTGACGAATTGATTTACTAAGGTGTATTAGGAGCACATAATCAGAAGAGGTATCTAGTTCGAATAAAAATTTTACCACCTGCGATCAGCGCCATCTATGATTTTGGACCATATGCTAGGAAAAGTAATAGGAACATAGAATAGGCGAGGAGGTCGTTGAAGAGCTCGTCACGTGTCAGACAAGGACAGAAATAGTATAGAAAAGGATAGAAGGACTCCGACAGTGAAAAATTAATAAATTACTCAATTTCCGTAATTAATTCACGAACTTTTATATTTTCATTACAAAGTTGGAACTTCAGGCAATATTCCTATATAATTTTCGTACAAAATTTAACTCTAAATTATTAGTTATTAATTATCGTTTGATGGCGTATATGATTTCGTAACGACGTCCATCACGATCTTCCGTGAAAATATTTATTACTAAACGAAATTAGAATCAAAATGTGAACAAAAGTGATATGTGAAGATGCCCCAAGATATCGTTTATATAATGCGTGTATGAAGTTCATCAATTGATTACGCAGAAGATAGTAATTAATGAAAAACCAATGGCGTCTTCGACAACAATTCAAACACTCCGTAGAATAATCATTAATAATTAATTAATTAATTAGGCACAAATTTATATCCAAAATTATATTAGAAAGTTCTTAAAGGATCTACCTTTACGATGCAATTATAAAAGTTCATAAATTAATCACCGATATTGAGCAAGTTGTGAATTTTCCACTGCCGAATTGGTTTATTAGGAAGTATCAGGAGCACATAACCAGAGTTAGTAACCTAATAAAAAGGAAGCAGTGTCATCTATGATTTTGACTTCGAAGCTCGCATTAGGTAGAAAGAACATAGATTGCGTCTGGAGATCGCCTAAAACCCACGTGACGTGCAGGACGAAATAAACAAAACACTAAAACGACATAAATAACCAACACACATTCTCTTCCCTTCTTTTTATTCACTTAAGGACCCCCGTAAAATTTTGTACATTCTTTAATAAATTAGGCCCAAACAGTGATTTTAATTAGACAATCAGCATTCATTTCTTTACCTGGCAGACGACAAATATAGAAAGATACGCCTTTACAACGCAATTATAAAAGTTGATAAATTAATCACAGAAATTAAGTGATTTGTTAATTCTTCTCCAAGTGAACAGAAGAGAGCATAGGAAATGAGAAAAAATTGCAAACAAACGCCGGAAGTATTGTTTTGTCCACGCAGGTTGTATCTGCATCACGCAAAAGAATGTAAGTCTTTATCATTAAATAGTGCAAATTATGAGCCATTGTTTTTCTACCTTTTATTAGTGATAGGAGAGCTTGGTTGTGAAAAGACAACGTTTTGTTGAAATAAACCAGCACGTGCAACAGTAGAAAAATATTAGATTCATGGAATATTACGAGTATAGAGCCATTAGATGCCAAGAATTATATTTTATAGTGAGAAAAAATTGAAACAATAATACAAATATGTAAGTTATGATATATCTATTGCTTTCTAGGTTGGCTAACCATATGACAAACAAGATAGAAATCTTTGATGGTTAAATAAACATTCATAAAAGGGAGATGCTTCAAGCAGATAAAAGGGGATGAAATTAATTTAGGTCATGTCCTCTTTTAACGACAAGATATAGAGAATACAGTGAGATTGAAAGGTATGTTGCATTCTTGATGTGAATAAATATTGATATCAATGGTCAAAGTCAATGATCATCGCTAATATGTTATATTTCAGAATGATGGATATAAAGAAAAGAGAGTTACTGAAATGAAAGCAGTGAGAAGAGAAAACGCATAATATTATGTCAAATCAAGAAACAGAAAAGGGGCAGCATATGTATCAACAGAGAAGGATGTGTGCCGTGGACATGTAAATATAAGGATCACTGAAGAGATGGAGAATGGTCACTTGGTAATAGTTATAAAGGTTATAGATAAATTGAATATAGAGTGTAAATGTTGCATTAAGGTTCAAATGTGTAGAAATATCT